>NC_046666.1:92600646-92602115 GCF_010883055.1 Belonocnema kinseyi
CGAAGTCATGGGCAATATTGTTGACGCGCTCTTTCCAAACGATCCAATTAGAGAGAAGGACACAAGCAGAACCCCAGAAATGGAGATCCCGCTCTTCAATGAAGAGGAACTAAGGACAGCCGTGACCACTCTACAAAACAGGAAAGCTCCAGGACCGGATGGAATACCAGCGGAAACAATCAAAGCAATAGCTGGCAGCTGCCCGCACCTTCTATTAAACATGCTGAACAGTTGTCTTAGGGCCGGGCTATTTCACAATGAGTGGAAAGTTCAGCGACTGGCACTGATCAGTAAAGGGAAAGGAGATCCACAGTCCCCTTCGGCATACAGACCTCTGTGTATGCTAAACACTGCTGGAAAACTGTACGAGAAGATGTTAAAGCCTCGATTACTTGCTGCAGTACGAGCGGCGGGAGATCTCTCTGAAAGACAGTATGGTTTCAGAAAAGGCAGATCAACCATACACTCAGTCCGAGAAGTAATGGACACGATAGAGAAAGTGGAGCAGGGCAGCCGGTACACCAAGAAAATGGTGCTACTTGCAACGCTAGACGTTAAAAACGCCTTCAACTCGGCCAGATGGACGGACATAATCAAAGCCTTGAATGCATTCAAAGTGCCAAAATATTTGATGTGCGTGGTGGAAAGCTATCTTTCAGATAGACTGTTAATATATGAAACCACTGAAGGAACTAGAAGAAAGCAGATCACTGCTGGGGCAGCCCAGGGCTCAATTCTTGGTCCGGACCTCTGGAATGTGTCCTATGACGGAATCTTGAGAATGGAGATGCCAGCTGACATATACCTGACAGGGTACGCAGATGATATCCTCGCGGTGATTGCCGCAAGAACCATTGAAGAAATACAGTGGAAGCTCAACCAGGTGATGCGACGAGTGATAGGTTGGCTGGAGGACCACGGGCTAGATCTTGCCGCGGAAAAAACTGAGTTGGTAATTATAACCAAGAGATACATAACCACGGAGATACCAATGCAGGTAGGACCAGTGACAATACAAACTAAGAAATCTATTAGGCACTTGGGAATCCGAATGGATAACAAGCTCTCCTACTGGGAGCAGATAAGCCAAGCTGCAGATAAAGCAGCAGCTGTGACGATGGCTCTAAGTAGGCTAATGACTAATGTTCACGGTCCGAGAGCAAGCAAACGCCGACTTTTAATGACAGTGACACAGTCCATTATGCTATATGGGGCAGAAATATGGGCAGGTGCGCTGAATAAAAAAAAGTATTGTAAAAGAATGGCAGCAGTTCAACAGAGAGGGGCGCTCAGAATAGCGAGTTCCTATTGCACGGTATCTGAGCCACCGATATTAGTGATCGCAGGGGTGCTTCCAATTGACCTTTTGGCCCAGGAAAAAAAGCTAGTGTTTGAAAGAACAGCAGAAGTGGGCAAACAAATAGCAAAAGAAGAAGCCAGATCTCTTTCCATGGAAAAGTGGCAACAAC
>NC_046666.1:92602215-92614222 GCF_010883055.1 Belonocnema kinseyi
ATTCAATTCAACGTATCCAAATGATAAGGTGCCATCTCGGCAGAACCAAATAAAAATTGTCCCTACTTCAGAGGGGGTTGGTGTTCCTAATACTATTTATATGGGATTCTTAAGATTCCATATTTTGCCACCCGAGATGCCATGATGCACGATAGAGTGCAGGCGTGATATTTTTATAAGCAGTTTTCTTATCGAGTGCTTTCAAAACACAGCATTTCCGAGACACTTCTCAAATAAATTCGTTATATTGCCGATACGGCGACTCTTTGTGGACGGTTCGAAAATAAAATCTAAATTAGGGGCCGTCCATAAACCACGTAATCACATTTTGGTCACTTTTGAGCCCCCACCACACGCAATCTACTGTAGCTATTTTTCACCCCCCGCCCCAACAAAATTCGTGCATGTAAATCATCTATTACAGGCAAACAATTTTCTTCAGCTTTTGAGAATCGAGTTGACAAGTGTATACAGAATAAAAATATAGCAATGTAATACCACGTATCGTAGACGACCCCCCCCCCTGGCAAACCGAAGGAATCGTATGGAGCCTCTACAAAGTACCCGTAAAGACCCCATTGGGTCCTTATTCGGTTCCTTTTTAAAAAAACTCAAAAAACGTCAAAATCAACTTTTAAATTGTTGAAATTCGGATTCTACGTTAAAATTCCCTAGAGAAGGTCACGGAATAATCGCAATAATTTTTTTTGAAACGGTAAAAAGTTTAAAAAAATATAAGACGTATAACGCCTGTTGACTGCTACACTTCAAACGCATCATATGTAAGTAGCAGTCAACAAGCCTTATAGGTCTTTTATATTTTTTTAACTTTTTACCAATCCAAAAAAAAAGCATTGCGATAACTCTGTGAGTTTCCAATAAAAAATTTAACGTAGAATCTGAATTACAACAGTTCAAAAGTTGATCTTGCTGTTTTTTTTTCAGTTTTTTAAAAAGGAACCGAATGAGACCCAATGGGGTCTTTACGGGTACTTTGTAGAGGCTCCATTCGGTTTCTTCGGTCTGCCAGGGCCTCCCCCATGTGGCTCATTGTAGTGTTTCAGTGGCCCACTCCCCCCTCTGGACAGGCTATGTAGTACTATATATAGACGACCTCTTACATATCCTGCTGTCAAAAGTCGTCGCAAATATTATCGAAACACCAAGCGTTGTACGTGCTCCTGGAGCAAGCTAACATCATGACCAGGGATCGGGGGTTACAACAGGGTGGTCTTGGTCCTCAAAAGAGGTCTGTCTTTCGCTTGTAACAGATCTCGTCGGTTCAAGAGATCTAGAGCTACGTTATTGAAATTAATCTAAATGAATAAACTACTTTTTATCACAGTAAAATGTTTTCTTAATTGTTCCAAAAAAACATCCTGAACACTTACTACAACTTATCAGAAGTGAGATCGCTCTCAATCCCTCAGTTAAAAAAAAAGTTTTCGGTCATTTCAGTAATTTCGGGTGATATTCGAAGAGCGTCAGTTTACGATCGGGCGTGATCAGTGTAATCATTTGTCGTGTGTTCTTCGGATTCACAGACAAGGCAATAAGGCTTGATTGGTGCGTGTGTCAAATTGTTTAATTTGAAAGAATTTTGCAAAAATGTCTGTGATATTGTACATTGGATTGACAAACTCGAGGAGTGCGGTGAGCTGTATGACTGGGACGATACAGCAATAAGGCACTACCGTTTGTGAAAGCTCATAGGGGTTGCACGACGATGGCGAGACAGTGTTCCTCGACTCCCTGCTCAAGAAAGGACGTGGGAAAACTGGAAGGTGCTACTAAAGAAAAACTCTCCATACCAGAAGAGTTCTCTTGGTCTTCGGATGGAAGCACAGAACTACAAGAAAAAACTGAATCAAGATATCGTAGAATATTTCTATGCAAAATTAGCACATTGTATACACATAACGAGGAAAGCATGCTGGATGATGAAATAATAGAATGGATGGCTTACGGATTGAACAATCCTAGATACAGATACTTCCTTAGAACTTTGTGTAGGTATAAGAAGCCACATGATTTGTTAGGAGATTTAAAGGCTGGAAGCGTTCATATTCGAGAGGTGAACGTGAAAAGCGAGGATCAATGGAAGAAATCTAAAAATAAGTCAGTTCAATGCCATGGCTGTAAGAAATAGGATGGCTGGTAAGCAATACTTTACAAGTTTGCGTTTAGCGAGCGGATATTATCAGGTACCTGTAGCAAAAGATTCTCTTGCGAAAACAGCTTTTGTGACCCCGAAAGGGCACTATCAATTTAAGCGTATGCCGCTTGGAATATGTAATGCTCCGTCGGTTTTTCAGAGACTAATAAATCATGTTATAGGTAACCTGAGGTATAGCGTTGCGATGGCATATCTCGATGGTTTAATTGTTCCATCTTCGTCCATGGAAGAAGGTTTAATTTATCTGCGGAAAGTGTTTGATGTTCTGAGAGGAACAAATGTAACGTTGAATCTTAAAAAATGTCATTTTTTTCAAAGAGAAAATTACCTATCTAGAGTTTGAATTATCAGAGCGCGGAATTGAGCCAAGGAGCCGAAAATTGCGTACGATTGCAGAATTTCCTGAGACGAAAGATGTGACTGGAGTCAAAAGTTGTTTGGGATTGGCAAATTTTTTTCGCAGATTCGTAAAAGGGTACGCGACGATCGCGAAACCCTGACGGATTTGACAGGGAAGAATGTAAAATTTTTGTGGGGTGCAGAACAAGCCGAAGCTTTTACTATTTTAAATAAATATTTATTGTCAAAACCTGTACTTGCAATTTATACACCTGAGGCAGAAACTGACGTGCATACGTTTCATCCGGTATGTTTGTTTAGCAGAAAAACAACAAAAGACGAAACTAAGTATCATTCGTATGAATTGGAAGCATTGGCTATTGTTTAAGCCCTGGAAAGATTTACAGTGTATTAAATAGGAATCATGTTCATAATTCGCACGGATTGCAATAGTCTTAAACTTCTCGAAAGCAAGAGTGACTTGGGTGGACTTGGTTCGTACGCCTATCCGAATTTAGATATAATATCAAATATTTAAAAGGCACGAGCAACAGCGTGGCGGGTGCGTTAAGTCGGAATCCCGTAGAATCAAGTGAGAAGACTGATCTTGTTTGTTTACCTGTAAAAACGGTATTAGGAATTAAAGTTACAACTGACTGGGTAGCCGCATTGCAAAGAGCAAGACCTGAGATTATAGAAATTAGAAACAGGCTAGAAGAAAGTGATCAAGACATTCACGAAAAGTTTACGATGTGTAACGCGAGAGTGTATCGAAAGCACAAGGGTAAATATTTACTGTATATACCGCCGGACCTTCGATATGATACTGTTTCAGAGGCTCATCGGGGCTTATCTCTTTTAGGGATTGATAAAATCTATAAGAAAGTTAAAGAGACTTACTATTTCCCGAAAATGCGCCATTTTGTGACTAAGTATATCAAGTGATGCATTAACTGTTTATATTAAAAAACCACTATTGGAAAAAAGCCAGGATTTTTGCATCCACTGGAAAAGGGTAGTGCGCCTTTCCAGTGCGTGCATGTCGATCATTTAGGGCCTTTTGTAAAAACTGAGAATGAAAACAAGTATGTGCGTGCTATTATTTGCGGATATCGCAAATATACTGTTTTGAAGGAGGTAAAAGATGAAACATCACTTGAAACGGTAAAAATGACAAAACAATTTATATCGCATTATGCAAAACCGGAAAGAATTATATCTGATCGAGGAACTGCGTTTACTGCGGACGAGTTTGATAAATTTTGTGAAGCATTCGAAATTTAGCATGTAAAAATAGCTGTAGGTGCTCCTCGTAGCAACGGTCAAGTAGAGCGACAAAATAGAATTCTTATTCCTTGCCTAGCGACTATTACAGAGGATGAAGAAAATAGAGATTGGGATGAAAGCTATTTTGACGTACAATGGGTCATTAATAACAGTGTGCATCGAGTTACCAAGCGAACTCCGTACGAAATTGTATTTAACAATAAAATGATCGGTAAATTCGATAACCCGCTAACGAGAGAAATACAAAAATTAAATGCGGAACTCGGTAAAAAAAAAAAAGAAAAACAATCTGTCGACAAATTTTTAGAACAGAATAGAGCGTCTCTAAAAAAGCAGTTTGATAAAAAAATAAAGGAACCTTGTTTGTATAAGGAGGAAGATTTAGTTTTGGTAGAACAGAAACAACCAGCGAATAGAGAGAGTAGAATGCTAGATAAGAAGGTTCGAGGGCCATATGAAGTAACTAAGGTCGTAGGGAATAATCGTTACGTTGTGGAGGATATCGAAAGCGAACAACAAAGTCAAAGGCCGTATAAAGACATTGTTGCTGTGGATCGCCTGGTTGAAATTCCGAAGCAATCGTTGTAGATTTAAGAAATGTATAATTATGCGGCTTGAGAATGTTGTTGATGGTGGTCAGTGTTATTTTTAGAATCGTCATGAAACAGTGCAGTGTTATGGCTCGAAGAAAAATAAGAGCACAGTTTATGTAGTGTTAAATGTCAGCCTAATGCCTTAAAGATAAATTCTATATTGTAATTTGCGACGGCTTGACGAGGGCGTCTAAAATGCAGGGCAGCCGAATTGTAGGCGTTTATGAAATAACTCGTGGAACTATTCTCATGTAACGCAAAAATGATCGAAAGACCAAGCGTTGTACGTGCTCCTAAAGCAAGCTAACATCATGACCAGGGATCGGGGGGTACAACAGGGTGGTCTTGGTCCTCAGAAGAGGTCTGTCTTTCGCGTGTAACAGATTTCGTCAGTTCGAGAGATCTAGAGCTACATTATTGAAATTAATCTAATTAAATAAACTACTTTTTATTGCATCAAAATGTTTTCATAATTGTTCCGAAAAAAAACATCCTGAACACTTACTACACTAGCCTCTACATTTTGTTTAGAGAAAAAATGTTTGATTGGTCTTTCGATCTTTTTTTTTTTATCTTCTTAACTTTTGATTCTTTTTCTTCATGCCGATTTGCCAGAATATTGCTTGCCAATCTTTTCCTCGAATGTATTTGAATCTCAATTGAAATGTTTCGCTTTTAATTTAAGGGCATGTGATACTTAGAAAATTATAGACTTTACCAGTGTTAGCTTCCCCCGGCTTTTTCCCTACAGTAATAAAAATTTTGTCTTAAAAAATTGTGGAATGATGGCGAACATGCTAACGGACGTCCCACAACTCTTTATTTGCGAGGTAATGAGGAAACACTTGATTTTGCTAAATTTGATTGATGTGTGTGTATTTTGAGGTTATGTGATACGTGGAAAGCTTCGAAAATTATTAGTGAGAACTATTTTCAAGCAATCAATGAATATTTATTGTTTAATAACTTTTTGTGTCTTATCTTTAGAGTGTAGCAGTATTGATTGTTCAAATTAACCAAATTGTTTGAATAAAATTACATTTATTAAAATTATTAATGATATTAGGATGGTATGCAGCCGTATGATGATTAATAGATCAAAGTACTGGCTACCATGAGTGTAACAGCCCTGCTGGAAGTACATGCATAGAGTCTCTATTCGTTTCAATAATTTTCTATCTTTAAGATTTAAATGGAAAGAACCGATGTATCCATCTTGATCCTGGGTCTACCCCTTCCATCATTTTCTATCTTTCTTCGAATTTACAATGACCTGTCCGCCACATATCCACATTAGCGTGGCCCAAAAAATCACATTTGAGAAAGTGTAACGGGCTTGTTAACCAAATCGTTCTCGTAGGCAAGTAAATGTATGCCTATTTTTTATTTTCAAAACAAAATATTTTTAGAACTCGCTCTGAGGCTACAAAGTTTCCTGATTTGAAGTAAAGAATTCCTACACCAGCTGCATATTTAACTCAGAGAGCATCTATAGATTTATTAACTTATTATTAATCTGCTATTCAACTCATTGTCAGTGACAGTATTTTGAGACCCAGCAAATACGGTGCACAATGAGAGATCCGACCGAGGGTCAACTTTTTTTGCAGCCATCTATCTACAGTTCCTTCAGCCGCTGTTCAACTTAATTGTGTCAATTTTCATCTGCTTCTCTTACTCTTTACTCAATGTAAATTATACTTTTAATCATTTTATTTTTAGAAATCTATTTTCAATAGTCTAAAGAATGTCTCTTCAAAATGGCAAGTTACACAATTATATCTGAGGGTCACAATGAGCCTCCATATATTGCCATCTTATGCCATTTTTGATATGCCTAAAACTTTTGCATAATATTTCTGAGATTTAAAAATGCGCTAAATGCAATATTCATTGATAATTGAACAAGTATATCAAATATCAAATAAATTGACTTTTAATTTCTTGTCGAAAATCGAAGAAATAAAAATTGGAAACATTTCACATGTTGAACTCCATAACACATAAAAATGGCCAGAGCGAGTACTAAAAATATTTTTTTTCAAAAATTAAAAAATAGGTATACATTTATTTGCCTACGAGAACGATTTGGCCAACAAGCCCGTTAAAAATTCTCAAATGTTATTTTTTGGGCCACCCTAATCCACATGTATTCTTTTCTTTCCACTCCAAATCCCTATTCTAGTGTTTCTTTTTAAATGAATCCTTCGCTGATCCACGAATATCTTTTTCTATCCGTTAGGCAATCGAAAATCTTGTCTTTCTTTTCCAATCCCTATCTTCTTACCTCATTGTATCTTTTTATATATTTTCTACAATCTAAGATAGCCTTGTCTTCTTGAATTCCAGTCTTTCTATGTACATAAATGCACAGCTTATCTACCTCTATCCTTTTCTATCCTTCAGGCAATCTAAGATTTCCTCTAACTTTTTTCATTCCAATTTTTCTTTTCAAGTGAATCCATTTCTATCTTTTCTGAAATATAAGATAACCTTATCTTCTTGCATCCCAGTCCTTCTATCTAAATCAATCCTCTACTTATTTACCTCTATCCTTTTCTGTCCGTTGGGCAATAAATTTCGTTTATCTTTTTTATTCCCTATTTTCCTATCCAAGTGAAACCATTTCTATCTTTTCAGAAATATAAGATAGCCCTATCTTCGTGAATCTCAGTCAGTCTATCTAAATGAATCCTGAGCTTATCCACCCCTATCTTTTTCTATCCGTTGGGCAATCTTAAATTTCGTCTATCTTTTTTAATCCCTATTTTCCTGTCCAAGTGAAATCATTTCTATCTTTTCTGATATATAAGATAGCCCTATCTTCTTTCACCCCAGTCTTTCTATCAATATCAGTTCTCCAATTATCTACCTCTCTCCTTTCTATCCGTTAGGCAGTCCTAAATTTCGTCTATCTTTTTTAATCCCTATTTTCCTGTCGAAGTGAATCCATTTCCAGTTTTTCTGAAATATAAGATAGCCCTCTCTTCTTGAACCCCAGTCTTTCTATCTAAATAAATCCTCCACTTATCCACCTCTATCCTTTTCCATTCCTTGGGCAAACAAAAATTTCATCTATCTTTTTGAACACCTGTTTTTCTATCTAAGTGAATCCATTTCTATCTTATTTTTAAATATGAGATAGTCCAATCTTCTTGAATTCTAGTGTTTCTATCCAACTGAATCCTCCGCTTATTCCCGTCTATCCTTAGCGAGGCGTGCGCTAGTGTACTTACATCCCTGACTTAGTACCGGCAGGTTCCCAGTAGCTGGCTGACTGTAAAAGTCAGACACAAGTGAAATCATTTGCACAGTCTATAACTGGAGTGTCAGCAGACGCCTTTGCAGAATTCGAACTTCGACTAGTAAGTCGTAAAGCTAGGGAATTTTAGTTTTAGGTAGGGTAGGGGGGGGGGCAGCGCCAACCAGTTAAGAGTCAATGATTTTTTTAAAGTTAATAAGATATAGAGTTTATCCATTTTTCTCTCAATTGAAATCATACATTATTGTATATCATATTTTTCTAAGTATGAGTCCCATGAAATAAAGCAATGATTTAATAATTTAGGTATTTCTGACAAGCCGTGTTTCGTCGGCTTTGCCTCCCCACGTAGGGCAAAGCCGACCTCAGATTTTTATAAAATGCAAAACATCTAAAGATAAGAAAATATGATGGTTCGCTTCTGTGATATTTTATGTACTGCAAAAATCACGTTTAAACATATTCAGCAAGAAGAATGAGTGATTTTTAACAAAAATAGTGATAGCTGTGATTTAACCTAATATTCCGTGACATTCTGCTAGAGGCGGCCTACATGCACATTTTTCTACCTTACCAATAAAAGAAACCTGATGTACCGACTGTAGAGAATTAGAGCAACTTGTATCATGTGTATTTTCAAATTCTTAAGAATATCACAGAATATATGTGTGGATTTGTGAAATACTGAAAAAATGTTGAAACTATGAGAAATATTTTAATTATGAGAAATATTTTAATTTTTAAAGTTCAGGTGTGTATAAATAATAATTACACGCGGCAAGTAAACTTGAAGAATTAGAATAAAATAAATTAGTTCATGAGCAATAGTTAATAAATAATGAATAAAGTCTGAAAAATGAGGTTATAAAATTGTTACTTCATCAACTAAACTATCAGCCAATTATTCAATTCAGACTTATATGTTTATTACAGTAGTGTATATGGTACCATGGCTCATATTAGTACAAGGAACTTACTTTACTTACTGTTTGCGTCAATTTTGACGAACATAGATCAAATTAGTTTATTTCAAGGAATGGATACATAAAAGTACATTATAATAGCGAAATATACTATATTAAAGTTCGAAAACAACTCAGTATAGGTACTTATTAATTGAATATCACGTGTTAGAAGATTGCACAGCAAATCTTTTGAATGAAGATAAGAGATCAACGATTGTACGATAAAAATTCTGGTTAATCAGCGACTAAACCCTTGCACAGTTTAGGCAAATGGAAGAAAAAACATTTTTTGCCAGATTAACGCAATCCTCGTGATAACAGCTTTTGCATGATTGGCACTGAATCCATTTTTCACCTTGTAAAGATTCAGAGTAAGAACTAGCGCAAGCGGAAAAAATAACGTCTTCATTTTCCACTTCTTCCACTTTGAGAACAATTTTATTACTTTTAGACCTTTTAAACTGTCTTAGTTTCTTCATGCTTCTCAAACAATTTTTTAATTTGCCATCATTCTCATCACTCACTGCTTCTTTCTTGGTTTTTATCTTTGCTTTAGCTTCACTCTTCTTTACGTTCACAGTTTCCTTCTTAGTACATCTCTTTGTTTTAGGCTCGCTTTTTATTTTAATATTTTTATTTGCTTCTTTTAGATTTTCAATGTACGGACAGGATGTCAGAATGACAGTATCCCCTCTGTTCTTTGAAGGTTTTCTAGTGCTATTAGTATACTGTGCCTTCAGAATCGACATTATCTCGGCAAGGACACCACTGAGATGTTTGGGCTTGTCATCGGCTTGAATCGATTCCTGAGATGGTAGAATGAAGCTCTCTGTCAGATGATGCTCTCGTTTGCCTGACGTGGGAAACGATGCTGTGTCGCTAAGCATACATCTAAGATCTTTGTGTGCATCATCAGCTTGGCTAGATTTCTGCAACGACACGATGACGTTCTCTGGCAGTTGATGGTACTCAGTAGAGGAAGTGACTTTTTGCATCATTATCTGAGTCTGGAGATGCTGCATTTCATCTTTTAGGTTGCTCACTTGAGCATCTAACCGTTTGATATGTTGCTGGCAGGGTGAATTTGCACTGCAGGTGCACACGTTTTCCCTTTCGACCACTGGCTGTACGTCGTTTTTAATTTCAGAATTTTTCACCTGCGAATATTAAAGAAAAGTTAGATAACTGGACAAATAACAATTTTTCGAAATTATATTTTTGAGGGCTTCCAGTAATTTAAGATACAATTGAATTTATCAATCAATATTAGAAATATATAACAAAATATTTTTCGTTTTTCATGCCTTTAAATTATCGAACACATCCATACTCACGTTAGCTGCGCCTTCTTCGCTAACTTACTTAATTTTTCTTAATTCTTTTCTAAAACGCCTTTTAAAGCCTCTATCATGGAACACTACTTCCATGATTTTACATTAGTTTTTCATACGTAGTTCCTCATCTTCGAAAATTATCCATTCTTTTTCTGATTTTGAAACGTAGCTTCCACCTTTCTTTCGGCACCTAGGATAAAAATCAGAAAAAATCATTCAGAAGGTTCATATACTATCCACAAATTTAATCATTTGTATTCAAAACGAACCATTTTCATAAATATTTAAGTAAATTGTCGCAATTTTACACATATCATTGTATATAGAGAAAAATGTCGTTTAAATAACACAGCCCTTCCCCCCTTACCCAAGTGGAAGTTCTGACATACTAGACTTAACAGTTCCTGTGGATTATGAGTCGCTGAATTTGAATCCGTTGTCAGAATTTCGCCATCAGATCTCATTCCTTTTTCTAAGTTCAAATAACATAGTTATTTATCAGACTTGTCAATTCTCGTAGATTATGTGTCTCTAAATTTGGAGTCGAGTTCGGAATTATAAAAATAGTTCTTGTTTTTTTTAACTCGAAAAAAAAATTTTCCGTTGACTTTTCGTAATGCAAAATATGTCATGAAAAAATAAGCGCTTGTTATGCAATTCTAACTGAGGATTCAGATTCAGCACAGACGAATGATTGTGTGTATATTGTATAAAAGATATCGTCGGTCTGAATTGAATAACAAGCGCGTAGTTTCTAATAAGATATTTTACATTACGTAAAATCAACAAAAATATCTTTTTTGACGTTAGAAGAAAACAAGAGCTGATTTTTTAAATTCCGACTTCGGCTTTGGATACAGCAACACAAAATCCATGAAGAATAGACTTCAATTGACTACTCTGGTCAGCCAGAACATTCATTCTATTTGCGGTGTTTTTGGCGTGTTTTTTAAAGTTCGAAAAAATATTCAAGACCTGATGGCAGAATTCTAACCACGGATTCAAATTCAGCGACTCAAAATCAATGGGAATTGGCTAGTTTGCAGGTCTACACTTCTACTTTTTCGTAGGGCTGTGATTGTAAGGATGTCATAGTATTTCTTTATTTTAAGCTAATTTCAAGAAATTATTGACCGTTTAAATTAATTTCACATTTTTTAAACCACATTAAACTCGAAATCCGGCGTTTTCTTATCGAGTGTAAAAATATTCTTCTTGAATGACAATGTTTTAAAGGATCTAATAATTTGAAGTGCTACATTAAAAAAATTATAAAAGTGATTTAATTATCATACTCAAAATAATTAACCAAGCACACTGCTGGCTGATTCAGTATTCTGCAGATTCTACGTATCCCCTATTCAATCAAAATTTGGAGGTTAGTTATTATGAGAAGCTATTGACAATTTTAATGTATTTCAAATTATTAAACACCACATTAAAATCAAAACCCGGTGTCTACGTACAACGTGTTAATATGTTCTTATTCAATTAAAATATGTTAAATTATTTCAATAATTTAAAGAGCTGCGCAGATAAAATTATAAGAATTATGTAATTTTCATACTCACAATAATTAAAAAAGCACACTGCTTGCTGATTCAGTATTCTGCAGATTCTACGTATCCCCTATGCCAAGAAAATTTGGAGGTTAGGTATTTCGAGCAATTACTGACATTTTAAATTTATTTAACATTTTTAAAAACCATATTTAACTTAAAATCCAATGTTTTCTTATCGTGTGTAAAACGTTTCTTGTTTAATGAAAATATGTTAACTTATCTAATAATGTAAAAAGCTACACTGATAAAATTATAATAATTATGTAATTTCCATACTCACAATAATTTACAAAGCACACTTCTTTGTAATTCAGTATTCTTCAGGTTCTACATATCTCCTATGCACACAAAATTGAAGATTAGGTCTTCAAAATACTTTTAGTATTAACATACGCACGTTTAACAATATTTAACTCCTTCTCAGCATGAAAACAAAAACAAAAACCCAAGACGACTCTCTCGGTTCCAGTTCTACCTCCCCCCCCCCCC
>NC_046666.1:92614333-92617060 GCF_010883055.1 Belonocnema kinseyi
CTTTGACATGATTTCGACTCAGAAAATAAACTTATTGCATAAAGGTGTTAGTTGGGCGTATAATCTAAACAATGAATAATACAAACTACAAAGTAGCCTCGGCAAGGACTGGAACTTTTAATGAAAAAAGGCATGCACACGGAAAATCTAAGGGTCATGTTTCAGGCGACGAATGGAGACTGGGTGTTTGGAATGCTAGGGGAGTAAATGATCTCAAGGTAAAAGAATTGCGTGAAACTATGGACGTGAAGAAACTAGATATTTTATGTGTGCCCGAAACAAAGAAAAAGGGATGCGAAACTAAAGACATAAAAAACGGCGTGTTGAAAGGCAGATTTGAAATATGGTCAGGAGTAGACTGTGACTCACATGGTTAACAAGGAGTAGGTCTCATTTTGAATGAAAGAGCAAAGCAGCATCTCGGAGACCATGGCTTCGTGTATCTCAGATTGATGTGGGCTATAATGAAAGTAGGAATCAGAAGACTATTTATTAGAGCATGCTACGCGCCGGTTGATAATGATCCTAGAGAAGTAAAAGACGCCTTCTGGGACACTTTAAATGACACAATGAACATGTGCGAACATGGGGAAAGAATAATTCTACTAGGAGACATGAACGGTTGGGTGAGCATCCAAGATCAGGATACAGACAGAGTATTAGGTAATTTTGGGGATCCAAGAACAAACTATAACGGAGATAAACTAGTTGGTCTATGCTTAGGAAGGGGTCTGTTTATTACAAATACTTGGTTTAGGCATAAAATGATCCACATGTACACCTGGTCTAAAGGAAATAGCCGCAGTATAATTGACTTTGTTGTTGCGGATGAAAGACTTAGAAAGTTAGTCAAAGATACAAGGGTCATGAGGGGTCCTGAATGCAATACTGATCATTACCTTCTGATCTCAAAAATTAACTTAGGTCGGGGTTGGAGAAAAAAGAGACCCAAGAAAGCAAAACAAACGCGAATCAAAATTGAGAACCCACAGAAACCGGATGTGAGAATAGATTTACAAAATAAGATAATCGAAAGCATAGATAGGGCAACATGGGAGGACCGTATAAAAAACAAAGATTTAGAGGACGCCTGGACAATGTTACGGGATATCCTTGTTAGATGCACGATCGAAGTGTGTGGTACCGCAGTTGTAGGAGGAATTTCTGGTGATGCGTGGTGGAATGATGAAATTCAGGCTGCCCAAAAAGCAAAAAGAGAAGCGTGCAAGAGAACTTTGAACATCGCAGGTCTTAGCAATGAGGAAATAAGCAGACGTAGAAATGATTATAGACACGAAAGCAGGATACTTAAACGATTAGTTAAAGAAAGTAAAGATACAATTAGAACAGAAGAAGAGATAAAAATACAAAACGACTTTGAAGGAAGCAGGAAACTACTTTTTAAAAAAATGAAAGGAAAAAAAAGTACAGAAATTGTCAACATGAGAAATAGTAGGGGGGAAATGGTATATGATGCAGACGGAATACTTGAGGCTTTCAGAGACTATTTTAGGAAACAATTCGGAGATGAAGCTATAGGACACCACAACTGCGATGTCGAACACGATGCGATGGAAAACTTAATTAAAAAAGTCTGTGTCACTGAGGTTAGGGATATAATTAAGAACTTGAAAAACGGTAAGGCTGCCGGGGTAGACGGTATTAACGCTGAAATGCTTAAACACGGTGGCGAGTACATACCACATAGAGTTTGCGAATTGATAAATTTATGTTTCGAGATGGGAGACGTCCCAGACGATTGGAAAGAAGCGATTATCGTACCAATATACAAGAGAAAGGGAGATAAAAGCGAGTGCAATAATTACAGAGGGATTAGCTTATTAAGCACTGTAAGTAAAATATATACAAAAATACTTATTCGTAGGTTAATGAAAATAACAAAAGCAAAGATTTGGGAAGTCCAAAGTGGGTTTATACCAGGAAGGTCATGTTCGGATCAAATATTTAGCTTAAGGCAAATAACAGAAAAAAGTTTGAGAGTAGGAAAAAAAGGTTTCTGTGCATTTGTTGACCTAGAAAAAGCTTTTGACAAGGTCGATAGATGTAAACTTTGGGAAGTCCTGAATGAACATGGAGTCAATGGATGGATCCTACAAGCTATAAAAACAATATATACAGGTAGCAAAGCGAGTGTAAGAGTGAATGGGAAACTGAGTGACTGTTTCGATATTATTCAAGGAGTTAGACAAGGATGTGTTATGTCTTCCTGGTTATTTATATTATTTATGGACAAGTGTTTAAGAATGGCTCTCTTCGACGAAGAGGGTGTGGATCTCGAAACAGTAAGGGTACGAGGGTTAGCGTTCGCAATATTGCAATATTTTATTAAATGATGAGAGAATTGAACAAGTTGATAAGTTCGTATACCTTGGTAGCTTATTTACTAAGGACGGGAAGATAGATGAGGAATTAGATAGACGAATAAATGAAGGTAAGAAGGTTATTGGTAGAGCAGGTCCCCTTATCAGAAGTAAAAATATATCAAATAAAGCTAAAATGGCAATACATAATTCTATATTTGTACCGACTGTACTATACAGTAGCCACACATGGACTTATCAAGAAAAAGATAAGAGTAAAATTAACGCAATCGACATGAGATTTATGCGCATAATAAGCGGGAAAACCCGAATGGACAAAGTAAGTAACGAGATAATTCTAAAAGAATGTGGTGCAGAAGAGACGCTAGTAGACACATGGGAAAGA
>NC_046666.1:92617160-92622833 GCF_010883055.1 Belonocnema kinseyi
AAGGATTAAAAAAACTTGAAAAGCGATTGACCAAGTGTATAGAGCTCCAAGGAGATTATGTTGAAAAATAAAAAAAAAATTACCCAAAAAAAAATTGTTTTTGTACTTCATTCTAATGACTTATTGAACTACCCTCGTATGTTGCTTTGAAAATCTACTTTCAAATTTGAGAAAGTTTAAGAGATATTCAGAAATTTTGAAAGGATTCAAATAAAATTAAAACTTGTAAAGATTTTTCAAGAATTTCGTAAGTTTTCACGAAAATGAAAAAAATTATTTTAGGTTCCTAGAAATAATTAAAATAAAATTTTATTTCGAAAAATTAATTTTAGGAGATTATTTTAAAGCATTTCAAAACTTTCAAAAATACGTCAAAAATTGTCGAAGTATCTGAAAAGTTTTAAAGGAAATGTTTTTTTAATTTTGAAAAATAAAAAAATCACGAAAAATTTGAATAATTTTGAAAGATTAGGAGACCAGACAAGATTAGAAAAAAAGGAATTATTTTCCCAAGTAACGTGTGAAAATTTTGAATAATTTTTTATTTTGTAAAATGTGCTTTGAAAGAAAATTAAAGAAGATTTTTAAACACATCAAACAATTTCCTAAAATTTCGAAAAAGAGTGTAAAAGGTTTTAAAATCAACATAAAATTTTTTATGATAACATTACAAATTTTTTAAAAGTGCAAATAATCGAATAAATTCAATAAATATTGAGTAGAATTGATGAGATTAAAAAAGAATTTAAAGTTCAGAGGAGTTTTAGAAACGTAGGATAAACTGATTTAAAAAACTGAAAACCCTAAAAATTCCTGTAGAAGAATAAGAAAGATGCGCCTGGAAATTGTGTACAATTATACGTCTTTAAAATTAAAGTTCGAATGATTTTTTAAAAATTATTTTCAGCACATTTCTTCTCAAGCAGAATCCCCGATTTTAATCGCAAGAGGTTCAATTATTTCCAATCAGAATAAGTAATTACAAAAATTTTGAAAATTCAAAAACGATAACTTGGAATAAGTACAATGACATTTAAAAAAAGTTTATTTTAATTATACATAAAATTTGTTGAATTATTTCTAAAAATATGGAAACATTAAAAATTGTAGTATTAAATACACTTAACATTCCAGACTTTTATATTAAATTTTGATAAGATATAATAGATACGTATGTAAAATGAAAAAATAATAATAAAAGTCGATAAACGAATAATTTTTTTGGAAAGAATTTTAACAGAAAATTGAAAAAAGATTACAAAACATTTTTTATTATTTCCTAAAATGTCTAAAAAGTACGTAAAATATTTTGAAGCAAAATGTTGTAACTTTTCCATATTGCTTAACTTTAGAAAAATTAAGGAACATAATTCTTTCAAATTTCAGTAAGTTTTAGAGATATTCAAAAATTTTGAAACGATTCGAAAATAATGAAAACTTCCAAAGATTTTGAAAGGAATAATTAACATAATTTTTCATTTCCAACAATTAATTCGAAAAGATTATGTTTAATCATTTCAAAATATTTCAAATATTCTCAAAGCATCTGAAAAACTTTGGAGGCATTTTTTTTTAATTTTGCAGAATTAAAAAAAAACCAGGAAAAATTTGAATAGTTTTTAAAGATTAGAAATTGAAAGGTCTGACAAGATTAGAAAAACAGAATTATTTTTCTAATAATCGTGTGAAAGTTTTTAAGAAGTTTTTATTTGAAAAAATGTACTTTAAACAAAATTCAAGCAGATTTTTAAGCGCATCGAACGAAAAAAGGAAAAAGTCTTGAGAAAGGTAGGGGGAAGGGAGACGAAAATGAGTCTAGAAATAAATCAGAGGGGTTTCCAAGCGGCAAAGGGGAACCAAAGTAAAGAGGAAAGAAGAGGGAGGGGAAGAGAGAAACGTGAAAATAGCTTTTTGGAATGTGTCAGGTTTGAAGAACAAGAACAAAGGATTCTGGGAGGAGTTAGAAAAGTGGGATGTGATTATGATGAGTGAAACTTGGACAGATGAGAAGGACTGGAAGGGAATAAAAAAGATGTTACCGAAAGGTTATTTGTGGACAATACAAGAAGCAAGAAAGAAACACGTTAAAGGGAGAGAGATGGGCGGCATGGTGTCAGGGGTGAAAAAAGAATTAGCAGTAAAAGGGAGAAAAGATGGGAACATGGAGGAAAAGGATGGAACAATGATAAGAAAAATTATAATTGGGAAAGTGGAAATAGCAGTGGTGTGTGTATATAGAAGAAGAGGGGAAGAGGAAGGCTGGAGAGTAATAAGGAGGTGGATGGTGGAACAGAAGGAAGAATTGGTTTTAATAGGGGGGCTTTAAATGTATGGACTGGCGAACAAGGGGGAGGGTTATGGGATGAAGAAAAGGAGGCATTTATAAGCAACTCCAAACATCGAGAGACGGACAGGGAGGGGAGGAAGTTACTAGACATGATAGGAGAAACAGGATAGTTTATATGCAATGGCAGTACGAAAGGAGATGAGGAAGGGGAGATCACATTCATAGGAAAGGGAGCAACAGTAATAGACTACATCTTGGCTGAAGAAAGAATGCGGCATATGATAGGGAGTATGAAGGTAGGGAATGAGATAGGGTCCGAACAATTCCCGGTCATAGGTACACTAAGAAGAGGCGTTTGTAAGCGCGGCAGAGGGAGAAAGGAAAAAGGGTGCGAACGAAACACGAAAATGGGAATCTGGGGGGTAGATAAATTAAAGGAGTTTAAACAAAAGATGGAAAAGGAGAAGTTTAGGTATGAAAAAGAGGAGGGAATGGACTCGTTAGTTGAAAGGTTGAAGGGGTCCATTGAAATGGTAAAGGATGAGCTGGGTACTAATGAAGAAAGAGTAGGGGGAAAGAGAGGCTGGTGGGACGAGGAATGCAGGGAGGGTAAAGAGAGAATAAAAGAGTGTGTGAGCAAATAGAGAAGAGGGGAAATGGAGAAGGAGGAGTATAACAGGAGGAAAAAAGAACATGAGAAGATGCTGGAAATAAAAAGACAGAGGGGAAAGAAAGAATATAAAGCAGAGGTAGAAAAAGCGATCAAAGAAGGTAGGGTGTGGGATGTGATAAATAGGGATAGAGGGGAAAGGAAGGGCGTTAACGAAGAAATAGAAATGGAGAAATGGACGGATTATTTTAAGGGTCTATTAGAGGGAGTGCAAAATAAGATCAAAGAGGAAAAGTATAGGATAGTCCAAGGAGAAATGTCAGAAGGGAACGAGATAACAAGAAAAGAAGTGGATGAAGCAATAAATAGGTTAAAAAGAAACAAGGCGACGGGAGAAGATGGGATGGAGAACGAAGCGATGAAGTTTGGAGGAGAAGGGATTAGGGATGGGATGTGGAAGATCTGCAACGAGGTATGGAAAGGGGAAGGTTGGCCGGAAGAGTGGACGACGGGACTGGTGGTACCGGTTGTCAAGAAAGGGGAAGGAAAGAAGGTAGAGGAATACAGAGGGATCACTCTCATGTTAGTTGGCTATAAAATATATGCAGAAATTTTAAGAAATAGGTTGGAGAGTCAGGTAGAACAAAAAGAAAGTATCTCATATAATCAGACGGGATTTAGAAAAGGAATGGGAACTATAGACAACATCTACGTACTTAACTATTTAGTTAACAGAAATTCGGGGAGAAAGAAAGGGAGGCTAGTCGCTTTGTTCGTAGATTTCAAAGCAGCATTTGACTCTGTGAATCGAAAAGTACTATGGCAGGCAATGAAAGAGAGGGGTGTAGAGGAAAATTTAGTGGAGAGGATAAAGGAAATTTTTACTGAAACCAGGATTAGGGTGAAAATAGGAAAGAAAAAAGGGCAGGTTTTCTGGACAAGCCGAGGTCTAAGGCAAGAGTGCCCTTCGAGTCCGTTACTATTTAGTATATTATTGGCAGACTTCGAGGAGAAGCTAAAGGAGAAAGGGAAAGGAGGAACGGTTTTGGGTAATAGCAAACCATACTCTCTAGCATATGCGGACGATGTAGTTCTATTAGCAGATGATGAGAAGGTGATGAACCTAATGAAGAGAATCTTCGAAGAGTATGTGAGAACAAAAGAGCTGACGGTGAACGTAGATAAGACAAAGGTGATGTGTTCCAGAAATAGAAAGAGCAAAATAAATTACGTTTGGAGGATGAACGGCCAACAAGTGAAAAGTGTGGAGAAGTTCTGTTACCTAGGTTTTTGGTTTGAGGCAGAAGGAGAAAACGAGCTGCAGGTGAGGAAAAGAATTGAATGTGTGAGTAAAGTAATGGGCCAAGTATGGGGTATAGGAAAGAGAAGGTTCAAGAACGATTGGAGAATGAGGGTCTGGTTGTTTGATGCGTTGGTGTGGGCGGTGTTGTGTTATGGTGTGGAGATCTGGGGATGGAAGGAACATAGGAAAGTAGAGAGTATGCATGAGCGATTTCTAAGGTGGGTAATGGGGGTTAGCTGGAGTTGCCTAGGATATATGTTAAAAGAAGAGTTAGGAAGAGAAAATATGGTTATTAGACAAATTAAGAGAGCATGGAGGTTTGAAGAGAAGCTAAAAAGGGGAGAGGGAAGTAAAATTGCACAAGCATGTTTCGGCGAAATTCGGAACAATGAAGCGAGAGGTAATGTGGGAAATTCAAAATGGGAGGTAGAAAGGAGAGTAGGGCAGAGCCAAACGGGTGATCCTGAAAAGGGACAGTAAAAAACGAAAATTGTTTTCAATATCGTGCAAAATGCATTTTTTTTATGGTAAGAGGAAACGGAAGCCCTGGAAGCTCGCTCATTTTAGGAATTAATATCACTACTTTTACTATTGTTTATCCTACGTAATGCGAAAGAGTAGAATATAAGTAGTAGTTAAGTTAGACTAAGGATGGAATTGTAAATATATGTACAGGGAGCGGAGGCCCTCAAACCCGTAAAAGGGAGAGATTAAATACATACATACATACATACAGTATAAACTACAATGTTTAAGTTAAAAAATTTATTTTTTAAAGTAGTTTTTGGGTTGAAAATTTAACTATTTTGTCGAAAATTTGTTTTTTATTTGTAAAAAATCCATTGTTAACTAAAAATATGACTAAGGCATGCAGCACTAAATTTGAAACATTTTAGATCCAGAAGTCTTGTCTCCTATATCTATTTACATAAAGTCAATTACATTTGCCTCTTCGCAATAAGCCTAATCGTTCTAAGGTAACTCGGGATTTCAAAACCTGAATAAATTCGAGGAGCAGCTAGATCGTCATTCGTGAGGTCGGGAGAGCTCGGATTCCTGCTCTTGCATTTTCGGATTTACACAAGGCTGGGTTTCGTAGCATTTAACACAGCCGACTCACCGATACACTACGTTTGAATGCGTCGCTCCCAGATGGGAGAGTGGTGGGGGCCGAAAAATCCCACGTTCTGGAGACACTGTTAACAAGTGCTTAGGTCGTACATCTATCATATGTTTGGTCGATAAATGATCGGTAATGTAGAACGGCTACTTATCTTCTGTGCTACATGCAAGTAGAAACTATTCAATATTATTATTCTCAATCCACATATGCACCAAAACAAAAACTCGGCAGGGGAAAGGAGTAGTGTGTGGAAGGGATAGCGATTTTTCAGATTGATTCAGAATTCTCGTGCTATTTAAGTAAATAACACGTTCGTTCCGCAACACTGCTCCGACCCAGGTTGCTGATCA
>NC_046666.1:92622933-92626176 GCF_010883055.1 Belonocnema kinseyi
AATGGAGTTCATGAATATCGCTATACATATGTTCTAAGTCTTACTTTATGATCAAGGGTCGAAAAAAGTTCTAGTTTTGTGATTCATGTAGTGGAAAACCTCGAGAACAGTATCCAAAACATCGCTTTTTGAAAAAAATATCAATTTATCACGTTTATTGTCCACTTTTCCCGTAGAATTCGATTCTGAAGTCAAAAAAATAAAATTTTTCTTTATTTTTTTTTATTTAAAAAAAAACCATGAAAAAACCGTAAAAAATGAAGTTTTTCGATCAAAACCCCATAAAAAAGTAGCTGGACCCTACTTTTTTATTGCAAATTCGAATTCAGCGTCGAAAAATACATAAGAATATATAGGTCTGGTCAATTGCACAGACACTTTCGTTTTTTTTGTGGGCCTGTGTAATTAAACGTAATGTAAGAGCAAAATATATTAAATATCGTAAATAATTGAGGTCTCGCCTAGGGGGCAAGCGCGATGAAAATAATAGTTAACAAGCAGTGTCTCCAGAACGTGGGATTTTTCGGCCCCCACCACTCTCCCATCTGGGAGCGACGCATTCAAACGTAGTGTATCGGTGAGTCGGCTTTGTTATTCTACGAAACCCAGCCTCCTCGAATTTATTCAGGTTTTGAAATCCCGAGTTACCTTAGAACCATTAGGCTTATTGTGAAGAGGCAAATATAATTGACTTTATTTAAATAGATATAGGAGACAAGACTTCTGGGTCTAAAATGTTTCAAATTTAGTGCTGCATGCCTTAGTCATATTTTTAGTAAACAATGGATTTTTAACAAATAAAAAACAAAATTTCGACAAAATAGTTCAATTTTCAACCCAAGAAATTACTTTAAAGAATAAATTTTTTAACTAAAACATTGTAGTTTATACTGCAGTTTGCAGTTGAAAAAATTAATGTTTAAAACCAAATAAATACGATTTTATCAACAAAAAAATTAATTTTTATCTAAAAACAAAATTTTTCAAGAAAAAAAAATGGTCAATAAAATTGTTCAATTTTCATCTATTGAAACGAATTTTAAACTAAAAAAATAAGTATTCGATCAAAATATGAACTAATCAAATTTTCAGATAAGAAATGGAATTTTCAACAAAAGAAATTAATTTTCAACTAAAATTATAATGTTTCAACAAAAAATTTAATAGATAAATTTTCAGTTAAAAAATAATTATCAACCCCAAAAAATCAAAGTTTCAACAAAATATTTAAATTCCTAAAGAACAAATTAAATTTGCAAACAAATATTTTAATTTTCAAACCAATAACTTTCTACCGAAAACAGAATTTCAAAATTTTCAAAATCAATTTTAAAACAGCAACAATTTTTGTTAACAAAATAAAAAAATTGTCAACGAAAATCGGTTAAATTAGCAGTTTAAAAAATCAATTTACAACCAACAATTTTTCATAAATGAATTCTTGAATAAAATGGATGAATTTTAAACAAGAAAAATAATTTTCTACCAAAAAAGAAGAATTTTTGACTGAGAAAGGTCAATTTCCTACAAAAAAAATTCTACCAAAAATGATACAATTAAATTTTTAGTATAAGAGAACCTTTTCTCAACAAAAAAAAGAATCGAATTTCCAACAAAACAGTTGAATTATCAACCAAAATAGTTATTTAAAAAAATTTTAATTTTAAAATATTTTCATTTTCGATGGAAGAAATGAATTTTCAACTGAAAATTGTTTTTAGAAAAACATACAATCGAATTTATAACAGAATAGTTCAATTTTTAAACACATAGTTAGATTTTAATTTAAAAAATTATTTTTCAATCGAAAATGGAATGGAATGAATTCTGAGAAAAAATTAAAATCGTTTGAAAATTTTCAATAATTTTTATTTACAAAAATGTACATTAAAAAAAAATCAAAAAGATTTTGAAACACATCAAAATATTTCCTAAAATTTAAGAGTGTGGAAGATTTTAAAGCAAAATGTTTCAATTTGATGAGATTAAAAAGTTTTGAAAAACGTAAATAAACCAGTAAATTCAAGAAATATTTAAAAGAAGGGAAGAAATTCGAATCTAATTTTAAACTAAAATTGTTTAGAAATGTAGATTTTCAAAGATTTCGAAAAAATAAACTTTAGAAGCTTTAAGAGAATTCAGAAAGATTTCAAGGAGATAAAATTATTTTTCTTACAATTCCTTGTGAAAAATTTAAAAGATTATGAGTCAATTTTTTTACATCTTGAATTAAGGGCATGTGATACTTACAGTTTCCCCGGCTTTTTTTTCCACAAAAATGAAAATTTTTAAAAACTGAATTCGTAGATGCTATAAAATATCATAACGGACGTCCCCGGACATTTTTTTGAGGGATAATAACAAAAAAAAAAAATTGTGCTAAATAAAAATTTTATGCATATGTATTATTTTGAGGTTACGACGTTTTTCATCTCTGCCTTTCCGATAATCTGGAAATTATTTATGAAATAAACTTTTTTGATTGCCTGCAAAAAAGGTTAGTTCCGGGAGATTAGTTACTATGTTTATTTGCAAGTCCAAAGTTTTCGGCCAAAAATATTGTGTAGTTTGGAAGTAACGCAAGGAGAATTGTAACATACATAACCTCCAAATGTACACACGTTGTTAGCAATATTAAACAATTTTTTGAAAAAAACACATATAAAGTGTGCGGGGACGTCCGTTAGCATGTTCGCTATCATTTCCCAAATTTTTAAGACAAAATATTGATTATTCTAGAAAAAAGCCGTCGGAACCTAAAACTGGTAAAATCGATACTAATTGCTAAGCGCTATACAAATTAATCAGATTTTGCTAAATTAAAACTTTTTTGAATTAAATAAAAAAAAAGTGTGTGGGGACGTCCGTTAGCATGGTCGCTATCATGTCCCAAATTTTTAAGACAAAATATTGATTATTAAAGAAAAAAAGCCGTCGGAACCTAAAACTGGTAAAATCGACAATTTTCTAAGTATCACATGCCCTTAAGGAACATAATTCTTATTAGACCTTCTTGTGCAATTTTGTTACACAATTTTTTGAATTATACGAGGGTAGTTCAATAAGTCCTTAGAATGACCAACATATGGCGCGCGAATCGTTCCAAATCATCTGTTTTCAGTCAGCACCACTCCCGACTACATATATGGTGCAGTCACAATCCACATCTTCTGAGTTTACGTGTTTTTATAACCAATTGAAAAAAAAATTGTTCGTTAAGAAAAATGGAAAAAAAACGAGTTC
>NC_046666.1:92626276-92638249 GCF_010883055.1 Belonocnema kinseyi
AATGAGCTAAATTTTAAGTTTGACGATTTTAAGGCAATTTTTTTATTTTGCAGTTTTTTTAATTTTAGGAAAAAAATCTAATTAACACAATAAATCAATTTTTAACCCAAAGTTTACTTTTTAACAAAATAAATTAATTTTCTATCAAATAATTGGTGTTTTAAAAAAATGTATAGGGTAAAGTTTCAAACAAAAATGGAATAGTACAATTTCCAGATAAAAATTGTGCTAAAAAATTGAATTGAACAAAACAAAAAAACGAATTTTCAACAAAATTGTTAAATTTTCAAGGGAAAATTAATTTTAAACAAAGTTGTTAAATTTTCGACCAATCAGGTGAATTTATATTCATATCAAGAGGCGCGCGATCTATTCAAATCATGAGAATCGTCAGCATCGAAATCTGGAAATATTAAAATCCCAATCTCCTGAATTTATTTCAAAGCAGTTAGCTGTCAGCAGATAGATATATAAATAGAATCGACGAAGTGCTCCGACCGTCAATCGTGCATCTTCGTGTTTTCAAATTCAGAAGAGGAGAAATGGGTTGCGCGCGCAACTCAGTCATTTACAGCGTCTCCTACTATATTCACACGGACATAGCCCTGTCATAGTATTGGACCGCATCTCGTTTCAGATCTGGGATCACTGCGCCTGGTGCGGAATGAAGACCGTATACATGTTGGATGAAGGTCGTAGGAGAAGCTTCTTCCAAATTATTTCTTGGACAAAACAGACATACTAGAAGCATCGTAGGTGAAAAATTGAGAAGTGAACAGTACTAAAGGACATCTGTCTCTACGGTCGGGGCAGCACTATGCCGACAGTATAAATATGTAAATAGTTGTTTGAAGGAAAACAATTGTATGTTTCATCTATATGATAAATTGTAAATGAAAAAATAAAACTTGCTGTAATTATGAATGTTTGTAAAATAGCCTGAAACACGGAAAAAGCAAAAAGTTACATGTAATTTAAACGAAATTCGTTATTTAAAAAATTGTATCAGTATGCGATAAAATGTAGAAATTTGCTCGATACAAAATGTAAATGTTCATCGTAAACGACATTTCATGTCCCAGGCATAACCCCAGGATATCCCTGGAACGTCTACGGGATATTCAAATGTCCCAAGTAGGATATAAATTAATTTTATATATTCTACTTAATTTTTTCATTATTAAGAACAAAATATTTAACCATGCGGCCTTATATTTAAACATTAATAATTAGCCTCATAATTTACTTTTTCATTTTAATTCATCTATTTCTAATCGTAGCAAACCTAAGTTCTCAGTATTTTAGTAAATTTTTTCAATTTATAAGAGTAGTTTTTACATTATCTACGGTTACAGGGAATATGAGTGAAAATAAGTATCGTTTTTATTTTAGGACAGAAAGTGTCGGTAAAGTAATACAATTTCCGTTGGGAGAAGGAATTTTTGACATAGAACGAGAATTTTTTAAAAGAACTTACAGTGGAATTTAGAAGAAAGGAGTTTAAAAAATCCCTGCTCCAAGTCAAAATTCGTCACAATTTAAAAGTTCTTTTTTTCGAAATTTAAAAAAAGAGAGTACTTCAGGAAATTTTTAGAGTAGAAATAGTGTTTTGAAAAGTAAATATTTCTAAATTATAATATGATTTTTCTATCATTTTTCGTTTAGAATTTACCTATTTTTCTTGAAAATGCAACTACTTGCGGTTGAACGTTGAACTATTTTATTGAAGAGTAATTTTATTGTTGTAAGATTCATCATATTAAATGAAAATTATTATCGTTTTAAAAATATTACTAATTTCTTTAAAATCACTTTTTAACTAAAAAAATAACTATTTCAGGATAAAATGTCCTTTTCTAGTTCAATGTTCAACAATTTGCATGTAAATTTGTTTTTCTTCATTGAAAATTCATTTATTTCGTTGACAATTCACGTATGTTGTTAAAAAATCGACTTTTCGATAGAAAATCGAGGTTTTTGTAGAAAATCAGTTTTTTCTTTGAAAGTTAATCTCCTTATTAAAAAACTCTTCTTTTTGGTTAAAAATTAAAGTATTCCAGTCAAATACCATATTCATCATTTGAGATTAAAATTAATCTTTAGGGTTAGAAATAAATTTACTTGATTGAAAAACAATCTCGTCTGTTGAAAATGATGAATTTTTCAATTTCAGTTTCATCATTTTGATTAAAATTAATTTCTTGGTTTGAAAAATGAGCTATTTGCTGTTATAGTATGGCGTGCAGCCCGGAGCTACACATTTTAATCCTATGATTTCGCACTAATAATTTTTAAAAACTTTGAACACAATAAATAACTCACTCGGCTACAAGTCCTTATCATTTAAATTGTAAATTTTACAAATCTTTCTCATAGAAATCACTTTCAATAGATAATCTACCATTTTTTCAGTCTCTTTTTTTTAATTTTGGAAGAAGGAACTTTTAAATTGTGAAGAATTTTGGCTTGCAATAGGGATTTTTAAATTCTGTTCTTCTAAATCCCAGTGTTTATATTTTCTTAATTCTCGCTCCTTGTCAGAAGGACAATTTTATTTCTTTAAAAACTCCCTTTTATAAAATAAAAACTACAATTATTTTCACTTATATGCACTGCAACTGTAGATAAAGTAAACATTAATTTAATTCCCGGTAATTTTTCGATTTTTCTTTTCCCCCGGTTTCCCGATCAAGTCCCTACCCTGATTATAAATAAATTATGTGTAAATATACATTTTTAGAGAGCGGAAATGTCTAGACGAATTAATAAAAAAGTATTATAAAACTAATGAATTATATTAGAAAAAAAAAACAATAGAAAAATATGAATACAATTCAAAGTGTTTTTTAAATACTCATCTTTCTATTAAATTTTTCTAATAACAAATAACATCTTTTCATTATGTTTTTTGGATTACTAGTTACAGCTGGTCTTATTGTTACTGAAAAATTTGTTCTTTCTTTAATATTCATTAAAAGTAACAAGTTTTTAATGAAATTTTGTATTTTTTCTGTACATAATAATGCAAAGTCAGGTCTACCTGATAGGAGCGCCATCTATTGAGTTTATTTGAACTACGATAGCCCTCCAGATGCTAAAAAAAAAGATAGAGTGGGGGCGCTGCATAGGGCTGGTCACCACGTTGTATTTAAGGTTGTACTGCAGCGAGATTTAGTATTTTCATTGTGGTACAAATGTGCCCTATCCTTTAGCATTGCATTTCAATTCCTCTGCCAACTGCCGGCGATCAAAATTAAACGGCTTTTAATTCTTATTTCAAGCGAGTTTTTTATAATTTTATAAAGATATTGCGGTCTAAATTCATGAAGCCTATTCGCGAACCATATAAATCAATAAAATTGTTTAATATCGTTCTTAAAAATATCAACAATTATACGCAAAATTCTTGGCAACGTCGCTTTCGCTGTCTCTTTTGCTCTTATGTTTACTGCTTCGATATCACTCAGAATCGTTGCTTGTATCGGTACAGCAGCGAGTGAACGATTCTGGAGTAAAAGTGCCTAATTTCGTAAATTCTCCAATTTAATCAAGTCGTAGAGAGAAAAGTTATACGGGATTAAATTGTCGAATTCACGAAATTGGGCACTTGTACTACAAACTCGTTCGCTCGCTGCTGTACCGATACAAGCAACAATTCTGAGTGATAACGAAGCAGTAAAGATAAGAGCAAAAGAGACAGCGAAAGCGACGTTGCCAAGAATTGTGCGTATAATTGTCGATATTTTTAAGAACGATATTAAACACTTTTATTGATTTATATGGTCCGCGAATAGGCTTCATGAATTTAGAATGCAATATCTTTATAAAATTATAAAAAAACTCGCTTGAAATAAGAATTAAAAGCCGTTTAATTTTGATCGCGTGCAGTTGGCAGAAGAATTGAAATGCAATGCTAAAGGATAGGGCACATTTGTATCGCATTGAAAATACTAAATCTCGCTACAGTACAACCTTAAATACAACGTGGTGACCACTCCTATGCATCGCCCCCACTCTTTCTGTTTTCTTAGCATCTGGAGGGGTGTCGCAGTTCAAATAAACCCAATAGATGGTGCTCCTATCAGGCAGGCCTGTCTTTACCTTGTTATGTATAGCAAAAATACTAAATTTCATTAAAAACTTGTTACTTTTGATGAATATCAAAGAAAGAACAAATTTTTCAGTAACAATAGGACCAGCTGTAATTAGTAATCCAAAAAAATTAATGAAAACATGTGATTTAATATTAGAAAAATTTAATAGAAAGATGAGTATTTAAAAAACAGTTTGAATTGTATTTTTTTCTATTATTTATTTTTCTAATATAATTAATTAGTTTTATAAACAACTTTAATAGTTGCATGTTTCAAATATTGATTGATAATATTACATTACTAATAATAATAGTAATAACAATATTTAAACATTGATCATTCGCCTTATAATATACTTTTTTATTAATTCGTCTAGACATTTCCGCTCTCTAAAAATATATATTTACACATAATTTATTTACAATCAGGGTAGAGACTTGATCGGGAAACCGGGGCAGACCGAGAAAAAACGAAATATTACCGGGAATTAAATTAATGTTTACTTTATCCACAGTTGCAGGGCATATAAGTGAAAATAATTAGTTTTTATTTTATAAAAGGGAGTCGGTAAAGAAATAAAATATCCCTTCGGACAAGGAATTTTTTATATGGAACGGGAATTTAAACAAAAAATAGAAACTGGGATTTAGAAGAGAAGAATTTAAAAATCCCTGTTGCAAGTCAAAATTCGACACAATTTAAAGGTTCCTTCTTCCAAAATTAAAAAAAGGGAGTGCAAAAACGGTAAAATATTCTATTAAAAGGGATTTCTATTAGAAAAATGTGTAAATTTATGTTTTTTCATTCTTAAGTAGTAAATTTATTATTGCGTTGAAAATTTTTTTAATTATGAGTTCGAAATCATAGGATTAAAATGTGTAGTTTCGGGCAGTACGTCATACTATAACATCAAATAGCCCATTTTTCAACCAAAAAATAAATTTTTTATCAAAGTGATGAATCTTCAATTTACAAAAAAAAATCATTTTAAACAGACAAGTTTGTTTTTCAATCAAGTAAATTTATTTCTAACCCAAAAGATTAATTTTAATCGAATATGATGAATATTTACCTGGAAAACTTGAATTTTCAATTGAAAAAAGAATATTTAAATAAGGAGATTAACTTTCAAAGAAAAAACTCATTTCCTACCAAAAAAGAGTCGATTTTCTACCAAAAAGTAGATTATTTAACAAAATACGTGAATTTTCAATTTAACCAGATAAATCTACCCGTGCTTCCGGACATATTGTCAGTCACATAAACTCTTTAGAACTCTACGTGCGGTCTCCTTGTAGTACTTCGTGGATTCGGTGTATTTTTAAATTGGCACGTGCCCTTACGTAACCTAAAAATACACTGGTATAACTGCTGTGAATGCCAGAGATATCCGCGTTCTGACACCACTGCCGACGAGGCCGCTGCCCGGAAATTATACACCGGGTGCAAACTATTTTTCTAAATTTCATATCTTTTTCAATTTTCAACAAAAAAAATTAGAAATTTACTAACAAATACCAAGAAATGACCAACAAACAATTTCGCGAAGAATAACTTTTGCAATTTCAACCAACAAACACGTCGAAAGTTTATCAACAAACGATTACAAAAAGAAAAATTTGATATTTCTAAATTAGAGAAAATTGGGGTACTAACTTCACATTTCACAAAGGTTTGTACAGGAACTATAGAAAGCACTAATAAACATGTCTGCCTTTTCGCGCCAAAACAAAATTACGGCTGCCGTTTAAAAAGATGTATAATGAAAGATAATAGGATTTTAATAATAATAAAGATTTTTCACTTAAATAATTTTAATATCCAATATAGTCATTCAATTTGCATAGCCTTGGGAATTATAGGATAAATTCATCCTGCTCTTAATAAATTGTCAGATAAATGTAAATAACAAACATCATTAGCCTGTAAATTAATCGCCGACTAGAGGAAGTGCGTTGATCTTAGAAAATAAGTGATTAATATTTCGAAGTTTAAACTAAAATGTAAACACCGCCAAATTTGTAGTGGCTGAAAGCTTTGAAAAGGCGGATCAGAGTCTGCTAAACATGTCATGATATTGATGAGATTTCCGAATAACTAGGTCTCTCGCGCTTTTCAGATCTGGACTTGTTTAAGAACAGGTTCAGACTTGTTAAATTGAGAAAACATATTAACAGCTATTTTGATTTATGTTCCTTTTTTCTCATTACGAGCGTCATTATGTAATGTTTTTGAAGTGAAAAGAACTGTTTCTGAGCTAAAAACGTTATTTTCCGGTATTTATCTAGCATTATTGTCTTTTCGATGGAAATTTTTACATTAAATAATGCAAATATTCATACATATTATATTAAATGTTAGAAATATATTTATTTAAAAATGAGTTGGTAAAATATAAGTTGTCTTTAGAACTAAGAAACAACAACTATTCATTATAAAATATACGCATTATTATTTTTTCTCGCCTAAAATCACAATTTACGTAATTTGTCATATTAATGTGTAATTTATAATAAGTATATATTTTAATTTCAATAATTGTTCGTTATACCAGGTTTGAATAGCGCGCCAACATCGACTAATGAGAGTCGCTGCGCCGGGCAAGCGCAGTTCCACAACATGCCAAAGTTGGGATCACTGATTTGACTGTATCATATTGTCCATTTCTAGATTGCAGAGAATTCTTGTTTCATCAAGTAACTTCCTCAAGGCTCGGCTGCTTGGGATTTCGGAGCCGCAAAGTAGTTGTTAAAATGGCGGGTGAAGTTGCAACGAATGTGAATCCAAATGCAGAAATTGTTCGCGGGCAGGTTTTCGAAGTTGGCCCACGCTATACGAATTTGGCTTATATGGGCGAAGGCGCATACGGCATGGTCGTGTAAGTTCTCTTTCAAACAACTGTTCAGTATGAAAAACATTCGCGCTCTTACTCTCCTTGCTTGACAGTCGAGGGGAAAAACGATAAACAATTCAAAGTCGCATCAGTCACTATTAAATCGTTACTTCAAATATTTATGATGGCCTCCTGTATGAGAGGTACAACATTTAATTTGATGTTCGAAAAAATAAGCATTCATCTTTTATTAATTTTGTTTATTGGCGCCACATTTGAACGCTTGTCACACCCCTTGTTATGAAATCGCTTCAGCTATGAATTTGTCATGATTCTTTATCTCTTTCCTCCAGATTATCTGATTACGGTGGTATCGTCGCATTCTTTAATAATTTGTTTCGAAGATAACACGTTTGTAAGAATTTATTATTTCTTTTCTGCTTGTACAAATACTACTAACCGATAGAGAAATATTCGCCAGTGAAATCGGCTGCTTTGTTTTATGTTACAACAAACAAGTTTTACAAACGCTAATTTGTAATATTCTTAGTTGTTAGTAATAAAGAAGTTCTGCAAAATGTTTTGATTTCATGCTTTAACATATTGCATGAAGAAAAACGATTTTGTGTGTGTGTGTGTGTGTGTGTGTGTGTGTGTGTGTGTGTGTGTGTGCATATATATATAGTCGCCAATGGAACAGACCCTCTTCTTAAAACGGTCAGGAATCACGAAGAAGTGGGCAAAGGACCGTTTCTGTACAAAGCAGCGGAGGAGGCTGCTGAAACACTCGGACTTGACTTCAGTATTAGGGGTGAGCAAAATGCATCAAATCTCATATATCTCGATTACGCACTCCTGAAAGCCCGGATTAAGAAAGCGCAAGAGAAAAACTTTCGTGAACAGCTCCTCGATAAGAGGATGCACAGTATCTTCCACAGAAATGTGAAGGATCAGTCAATGTCTTGTGAGCTAACGTTTGCTTTCCTTAAATCGGCCGGGTTGAAGTCTGGTACAGAGGGTTTCATTTTTGCATGCTAAGACGGTGTCATTTCCACCTTAACATACCGTCGCCACATTTTGAGCCAAGACATTCCCGATGATAGCTGCAGGGCGTGCCATGCACATCCCGAGCATTTAGCTCACATACTATCTAGTTGTCCAACTCATGTGGGAACGACCTACATCCAAAGGCACAATGCGGCACAAAGAGTACTTTATTACCATCTCTGTCACTCTTACGGCATTAACGTTAATATCAATCCTCTAAACGCTTCTAGGGAAATCGAGTCAATTGTCGAGAATGGGAAGTGCCGCATATACTGGAACTTCATATTCTTGACAATTGTTTCTGTTGCACACTCGAGGCCTGACATGGTTCTTCTTGACTTCGAGAAGCGAACCATGTTCGTTATCGAATTTTCGGCACCAGCTGACAAAAACATCATAGTCAAGGAGAATGAAAAGAAAGAAAGGTATAGACACCTTATAACGGAGTTGCAACGATTGTAACCGGAATATTCTGTTAAACTATTCGTCCTTATCATCGGCACTCTTGGAGGTGCCAAGCTTTCACTCGCTAATGGCCTAAAAAGCATCCCTGCGTGTCAACAATATGCTAGAACACTTGCGGGAAAAATGCAGAAGGCGGTAGTTCTTAGATCGCTCTGTGTTCTCAGGGTGCACGAAACTTTTGCCGGATCATCGTATTGATTCCGTTACAGGCTAACCACCTATCTCACGGTCGTGAGACGTGGTTGTGGCTGAAATTTTACCGCGATTTCGCTGGGAGCGGGTGCAATTTTTCAGATTAGCACCCACTCCCGGTGAAATTCTACTGTTGTCCTAACGACAAATTTGTAATATATATATATATATGTGTGTGTGTGTGTATAAATTGGCCGTTATTAAAAGGAGAATAATATGAACGTATTGAGGTTGATTTATGTATAATAACCATACTCCACCTCTAAATAATTTATAAACAAATAGGAATAATTCGAAAAATTACAATAAGATTGGTGCATCACTTTTAAAAAGGTCTCGACTGTTCGTTCAGAATTTTTGCTTCAACTTAAATCATTTTTTGTAGAAGAAAAATTCAAAATCAATAGGCGGGGCATTTAAAAAAATATATGAACTTAATTATTATTAGCATGGAATCCTTCAATTTGGAAATCTCACAATTTTGAATGTTTAATAGTTTGAAGAAAAATAATTTTTTTTCTTTAAATTTTTAATTTGACATTCTTGTACACAAAAAAATGTTGCTTTTTTTGTACTACTATGAAAGTTTCTGAATACAAAATTACTTTTTTTTTCTTTCCAATCTAATGTTCATTTCGTTTTATCCCAGTCTTCATAGTTTTTGGTAAGCTTTTCTTCCGCACGATGAATAAAATAATAAATGAGCTTCTTGGCTCGCCAAAATTAACTTAATTTCGAAAGTAGAAGCTAATAGGAAAATATAGAACCTGTTTTTCTCCATTTTTCACGAAAACTTCATTTTAGAAAAATTATTTTGCGAACTGAGAATATTTTATTTATTAATATTTACAATGTTACAAAATGAAATTATCTGAACACTCAAACAATATTATATAATTAACCGAATAACTAAACTTTTTTTTTGTCTTCGGATCTTGTTTACCAGGTGGAGCCCCGGCAATAATACTTTCTGTAATGTTTCTGTTTCATAAAATAAGTCAAATATGTTATTTTCGGTAATTTTTAAAAGTGCTCTGGGGTCATTCGAATATTTTATTTGAAAACACTATGACAACATGTAAAGAGCAATAAGTAGCCTCTGGTGTGTCTCCTTTCAAATGTTTGAGTGCCTATATAATGATTATGGAAATAAAATGATCAAATGCAGTAAAAACAACAGGCTAATAGGGTACTTGCTCAGGGAGCGTACATTAATTGCGTAAGGATTATTTTTTAAATGGTAGACCTCCTCCCTCCCCCGGAATCATAAGGCTTTATCTGTAGTTAGTGCATGTAACTTTAATATGGACGTAAGATTTTGCTGGAGACCCTCCGCCTTAAAGCCTCACGTAATTAATGCACGTTCTTTTAGGAATGAAGAGCTAACAGGACAAAATTGACTCATTTCAACCGTATTTTCCGCCATTTAATATCAATTAACTTGATGCGAATCGTTTCTTTTCAGCTCTGCATTCGACAACACAACGGAAACAAAAGTAGCTATTAAAAAAATCTCACCCTTCGAACATCAAACTTATAGCCAAAGGACTTTACGGGAAATAAAAATTCTCACCAGGTTTAAGCATGAAAATGTAAGTTCCAGATGTTGATGTAAATTATTTTTCATATAGTTGATTGTCCCAGTTTATTACTCTGTATTTATTACCCTCTATTTTTTTCTTCAGATTATAGACATAAGAGATATATTGAGGGCACCCTCTATAGATCATATGAAAGATGTGTATATTGTTCAGTGCTTGATGGAAACTGATCTTTACAAATTACTTAAAACTCAGGTGAGGTGAATCCAGTATTTAAAATTTTAATTACCTAAATGTTTCACATGCATAATAAATTTAATTAATTTCACAAGCCGTTTACATGTTATACATTGTTTACATACTTTTAATGAAAAGTGGAAAGGGAGTGAAAATTAAAATAATAATTCTATAAAAGAAAGATTTTATTTTAGGCCATTAGCAATGATCATATCTGCTATTTTCTGTACCAAATTCTCCGTGGACTTAAATACATCCACTCGGCGAACGTATTACACAGAGACCTTAAGCCCAGTAATTTACTGTTGAATACGACGTGTGACCTTAAAATCTGCGACTTTGGCCTGGCAAGAGTTGCGGATCCAGATCACAATCATGCGGGTTTTCTCACAGAGTACGTTGCGACGAGGTGGTATCGAGCGCCGGAAATTATGTTAAATTCCAAGGTAATTGATACTACAGGATCAATTTTTAGGGTAATTTTTGTCCTTTGATTTAATGTTATTCATCAACTATTCTTGCAGGGATATACGAAATCTATAGACATTTGGTCTGTGGGTTGTATTTTAGCAGAGATGCTGTCCCGACGAGCAATTTTCCCTGGAAAACATTACTTAGATCAGCTTAATCACATCTTAGGTGTTCTGGGCTCCCCATCTCCCGAAGACCTTGGCTGTATTATCAATGAAAAGGTTTGCGATTTTAAATTATTAAATTTTTTAATTACACATTTTGAATATTGACTAAAATTGTAATTCACCAAGTAATTGAGTTAATATATTTATTCATGTCTACTTATTGTTTTATCTAAAAAAATATGTTATTTTTTGTTCACAGGCTCGCAGTTATCTTCAGTCATTACCATACAAACCAAAAGTTCCATGGACGAGTCTCTTCCCAGATGCGGATCCGAAAGCATTAGATCTTCTAGACAAGATGCTAACGTTTAATCCTAATAAACGAATAGTAGTTGAAGAAGCACTGGCTCACAGTTATCTGGAGCAGTATTACGATCCGGCTGATGAGGTAACAGGCTGATTTTTCAATTAAGAAAGGAAAGAAATGAAGAACTTCCATTTATAAGATTTTTCAAATGATTCCAGCCCGTGGCCCAAGAACCGTTTAGATTCGAAATGGAACTCGATGATCTCCCAAAGGAAACTCTTAAGCAGTATATTTTCGAAGAAACTATACTGTTTCAAGAAACTCATCAGCAAACGAGTAACTCATAGTTAAAGGGTAATTATGTATTTATTTACACTTATATATGTATTTATTAGAGGTAATGTCGTTTTAAAAAAGTCGCTGAACTGGAAGGGTACTTTCGCTATCCTATCAAAGTATTTGTATTAGTCTCAGAGCCGAAGACTTTTTCAAGTTATTTTCTTCAGGAGTTTCCACTACTTTTGTCGTAAAAGAGAATATGTTAGGAACTAAAGTGAAATTTCGTAACAGACCCGGGAAGTTGGATTTTTAATTATCCTTTAAAGGTTGATAAAAATGGGTAAATGTCAAGACAATGAAATATTGTTATGTGCAGTTGGCAGATCGCGTGCTGGGGGGG
>NC_046666.1:92638259-92639260 GCF_010883055.1 Belonocnema kinseyi
AAGTGTTTAGTGTTTTTTTTTCTACTCTGTGCATTGCGACCGGCTATTCCGTACACGGCAGACTTTATTTTTTCACGTATGCACGAAGCAAGCAAATTTTAGCGCCGCAAGAACTTGGTCATTGTTTCAACTGTGATATCATTTTCTCGACTATTGCGATTTGGGTTTTTCGGTTAAAGAACCACCTACAGCTATAACATTTTTTAACAAAAACTTTTGCAACATTGCGCCGAAAGTCTGAACGCTATTCGATTACCTGGACATGAGGTGAGCTCGAAATTTAATACTGATATAGGTAAAATTATGTGTATTTACTGCAGTTTATGCCTAAAATCGTCTAAAATGCAGTAGCATTACGCAAAGCTCTTCTCTGGTTTTTTTTTCAACTAAGCCTTTAGTTCCGAGTAATCTTGGTGGATAAGATTCGATGCAATCTCATAACTGCCGAGAATTAAGAGCAGTTCGAAAGAATCAGCAAATTACTGAGTGTGATAGAATATAAATGTTCAATACTATCTCCCGCCAACAGAATCCCCTTCTGGAAACTTGTCTTCTGGCAACTATATTTTAATTCTCTTTCCAAGTTTTTTCTTTGTGTGTTTGAAAAAAAAGAACATAAATCTACACTTTGTAATTGACATTACAATAAACGATGGCTCCATCTTTCAACCCACTTTCGACCGTCACATCCGTACAGGCAAATAAGTGGGTCTGGTCATAATTGGATAGCACCACTAATCGTGCGACGAACCAGTGGCTCCAGGCCGGCACGGCCCACAGTGGGGTGAAATCGGATAACGAGGTTCAAAATGACATTTAGAACGCAATTATGCACCGATTTTAGAATTTTTTTTTTTGAAAAATTCAGAACTAAATTTTTCAGAAAATGGTGCGAGTACATTTTTTATTATTTTGTTTATTTAATTTTTATTTTAATGCAAACATCGAAAAAAATGTCGATTTTTCTAATTTCATTTTTTATCTTCTAGACAAAATTTTTC
>NC_046666.1:92639360-92640923 GCF_010883055.1 Belonocnema kinseyi
GCCAACATAATTGCAATACAATAGGAAGAAAAAACGGTTCCTTTTCGCCTAAAAACGGCCAAAATGTGCATTTGTTTATATAATTTGTTTATAAATAAAAAATATATTGATAGGTGGCAAATTTTTTTCAGAAAACATCACTGGCAACATACTTGCAACAAGGTAGAAAGAAAAAACGGTTTCTTTTCGCCTAAAAACGGCCAAAATGTAAATTTGTTTATATAATTTATTTATAAAATAAACAAATAACATTTAATGTTAAATTTAAATATTCACGTATCATCCGAGAAGTATAAGAAAAATTTTGTCTAGAAGATAAAAAATGAAATTAGAAAAATCGACATTTTTTTCGATGTTTGCATTAAAATAAAAATTAAATAAACAAAAAAAAATAAAAAATCTACTCTCACCATTTTCTGAAAAATTTAGTTCTGAATTTTTCAAAAAAAAATTCTAAAATCGGTGCATAATTGCGTTCTAAATATCATTTTGAACCTCGTTTTCCGATTTCACCCCACTGTGCGGCCTGGCGCCGCCCTAAAGTTCAAATTGCATTTTTCTGGTTTAAAATCTAATATAACGAGAAACAATAGAAATGACTCAACAAATTAAAAAAAAAATAAAGTTCATGTTACGTGGATTAAAGGAAAACTGGTAAAAATTCCTACATTGCTTATTGTATGTGTTGAAGTAAGGGCTGAAGTTAAGCATGTTGAAAAAAAAACGATGACCTTTTCCTTTTATTTTTGCTGGATCTCAAAGGAAAATCATGATATCGATACAATTTTTTGTTAATTGTAGTAAATGTAATGCAGATTGAGGAAAAAAATATTGGGATAACATCAACCCCTAAATTAGGGGTTGAAAGAAGGGGCAAGTGGCTAAAAATCAGAAAATTTTCTGAAATACGTTGTAAAGGGTTTTCGTGGGTGGTAAAAACGATCCTAATAACCATTTCTTCAAAATCTTCAACTGTATGGATGGTTTCTCGCTATCATTCTCCTTTCTAGGGGTGGAAATGGACAGCGAGAATCTGGAAACGCGAAATATCGCAGAAAATAATTGCAAATGGTTTTCGTGGGGGTTGCATATTATTTCGACAACCATTTCTGCATTATTCTCTACTGTGTTGATGGTTCCTCGTTCCCCTCACTCTAGTGTACTAATTTAGATTGTGTGGGAATATAGTATAAATCAAGCCTATTATTTATAATCCAGTATTATAATATTTATACTTTTTCGATTAAATCGTAATAAAAAAAAGTACTTGGAGTTTTCTCTTACTTTATTATTATTATTGAAATAATAATATAATTAGCTCTCTCGAAATGGTATTAAATTAAAAAATATATCTATTCATTACAAAAATTTGTAACGTTGGAAATGAAAGTTGTTTTAACGATGTAACAACGTTGTAAAGACATTGCAAATGTCCGCAGTCTGTCCATCTGAAAGTTTATTAAACGTTTTATCGACTTTTATAAAACGTACAATATTTATTTATTATCAATATCTCGGAAACAGCTATAGATAGAGCAAAGGGACCATCCATATACCACGTGG
>NC_046666.1:92640933-92652521 GCF_010883055.1 Belonocnema kinseyi
GCCGTGGAATTTGGACATTTGAGTACTCACTAAAATTTCAGATTGTTTTGTTTTCATATGTCAACAGTTCGAAACTCGTTGACTGGATAACAGCTGTTGGTGCATTTTGCAGCAATTTATCGTTAAACTGGTCGGAAATTCGAATGAAAAAACGTCATTTTAGTACTCTTCAAACACACGGGGAATGATTGTTTGGGTGCTAAAAACTAACAATAAGTTTGAATGGCAGCTCCTTAGTGGTGCCAAAGTTAACTAACAGACTATGAAATGACGTTCTTTCATTCGAATTTTTTTACTAATTTAACGGTAAGTTGTTGCAAAACATTTGTTAGTCAGTCAACGAACTTCGAACTGTTGACTATGAAAACAAAAGAATCTGAAATTTTAGTGATTACTAAAATGACGTCCATAGAATTAGCTTAGGAACGTGAGCTTAAACATGATTTGAATTTGAAAGAAAAAGTCGTGAAAAAAAATAAAAATAAAAATTATATTGTGCGTGAGCACAACATAAAAATTGGAGTATACCTCGAGTATATTTTGTCTCATTTCACTATATATTTTCCACAGATTTAGGGAAATGTGTATCCATGTGGTTTCTAGCTCGACCCCCCCTGGTTCCCCTCGTGGACAAGCGTGGAATTTTTCCATAATCCCCCCCCCCCTCCCTAAAGTGTCCACGTGGTATATGGATGGCCCCAAAAGGTGTGCATTTTAAGATCACTAGAGAAATGTGAATTTAAAATCGTTTTATAGTTATAAGTAAATGAACAAAAAGTTGAATTTATAGTAAAAAAATAAACATTTTATGAACGTTTATAAAACGTACAAGTAACGTCTTAAACACGTCTAAAATTCATGCTAATTACGTTTTATGAAGGTGTATCTAATTTTTTAAATGCTTTTTTTAATAACGTTTAAAACTGTTCAAACAAGAAAATAGATGGTCAGACGGCGGACATTTGCAACGTCTTTACAAAGTTATTACCGGGTTGTTACTTCGTTAAAACAGCTTTCATTTCCAACGTTACAAATTTTTTTAAATAAATATATTTTTAAATTTAATACCATTTTCAGAGAGCTAATTATATTATTATTTTAATAAATTATTGATGCAATATTGGTACGAAATTGTACCAATAATTAATTAAAATAATAATAATAACATAAGAGACAACTCCAAGTACTTTTTTTATTATGATTTATTCAAAAAAGTATAGATATTATAACATTGTATTATATCTATATTTTTTGCATGCAAAAAAAGTAAGAAAACATAGATTATTGTTACCGGATATTTCTTTAAAATAGTGAAGTCATACTTACTGGAGAATTATGAATAATCTGCTTGATTTATGCTATATTTTCACACAATCTAAATTACACTAAAAAATAAATAATACTTGCTTTAAGAAACGTATTCTCTTATAAAAATAATTGGTGTACGTGTCCTATCCACACAGTAGAGAATAATAGAGAAAAATGGTTGTCGAAATCATATTCAACGCCCACGAAAACCATTTGCAATTCTATTCTTCGATATTTCGCGTTTTACAGATTCTCGCTGTCCATTTCCATCCTTAGATAGCAGAATTATAGCAAAAAACCATCCATAAAGTTGAAGGTTTTAAAAAAATGGTTATTAGAATCGTTTTTACCACCCACGAAAACCCTTTACAATGTATTTCATCGAATCTTCTGATTTTTAGCCACTTACCGCTTATTTCAACCCCTAATTTAGGGCTTGATGGTACCCCAATAATTTTTTTCTTTTCCAGTTCTTTACTTTTGACTTTACTTTTCGGCGCTCACAGAATCCGAATATCATACAATTGTATCGTTGTCTGTATGTATGGTTACCTGAATGTTGTAGCCACGCTAAATTTGGAAGGAATTGTCCAATCGAGTCAGTCTTTGATACACTTCTTAAGGTTCCCAAAATGAAAGTTAATGTCGTTCAGTAGATATTTCCAACCAAAATTTAAAAATTTTGAGCATTTTCAAAATTTGAAATTTTTTTCTTAAAATTTTGGAAATTTTTGTCAAATTTTCTTATAGATCGGTAGAAGACTTGCAAATTGTCAAAAAAAATTTTAATTTTAAGGAAAATTAGAAAATTTGTATACTTCATTAATATTTCATTTAAATTCATCACTAGATATCAAATATATTTAGAAAATGTGTCAGTTAAATGTTTCGATTAAACAAAAATTCAAAACGTAGGAGCATTTTTAAAATTTAAATAAAAATCTGTTATGAGTTTTATAAATTTTTGTCAAATTTTATGGTACACGTCAAAAAGACTTGCAAATTATCTTAATGACATTTTTGAATTCGATATAAATACAAAAAGTGATATGCTCTTCAACATTTTGAAAATTTGTTCAAAAAAAGAAACAATTTTGTTTATTAGATTAAGAAATATCTGTTTAAATTTCTACTAGATATAAAATATATGTTTTTCGAAACTATTATCATGCAATTTCTTATTAGACAAAAGTTCCAAAAGTTGGATCATTTTCAAAAACATGCATTTCTTGATGAAGTTTTTCAATTGGACACAATTTGTAGAGCGCGAAGCGCGAGTTTCGTAATGAGAATGTAATCATCAAAGCCATAGGTGCTTTTAAAACCTTTAAAACAAGCCGATAAAAATTGCAGTTTCAATTTATGGCTGTAATTCCTCAGAAGCTTAAATCACAGTTCTCGATTTAAGTTAGAGTATTATCGGACATCCCCGGATTTTTTTGAGGGATAATAACAAAAAAATTTATTGTGCTAAATAAAAATTGCATGCATTATTTTGAGGTTACGTCGTTTTTCATCTCTGCCTTTCCGATAATTTGAAAATTATTGATGAAGTAAACTTTTTTAATTGCCTGCGAACAAGGTTAGTTCCGGGAGATCAATTACTATGTTTATTTGTGAGTCCAAAGTTTTCGGCCAAAAATATTGTGTAGTTTAGAAGTAACGCTCGGGAGAATGGTAACACACATAACCTCGAAATATACACACGTTGTTAGCAAAATCAAATTTTTTTGAAAAATAAACACAAAAAAAGTGTGCGGGGACGTCCGTTAGCATGTTCGCTATCATTTCCCAGATTTTTACGACAAAATATTTCTTATCCTAGGATAAAAGCCGGGGGAGTCTAACACTGAAAAAATCGATACTAATTCCTAAGCGCTATGCAAATTAATCACATTTTGCTAAATTAAAACTTTTTTGAATTAACCTACAAAAAAGTGTGTGGGGATGTCCGTTAGCATGTACGCATTTAACGTATGAAAAAGAGCGTACCCGCGCATCCAAACTCGGCGCGAAGCGCCGCGCTCGCAGCGCGCAACGGGAATATGCCCGCAAGGCGGGCATATTCTTCAATTAAAATTCAAAATTTTTCAGTTCAATCTATCGTAACTAATACAAAAAATAATAATTTTAAGCACGCGCTGATCTCAACAGCTTATCTTTTAAATTCATTACTCATTCAGCATAACTGGTTTTATTTTACTCTGGAATTTAAACGCGCTAGACTTTAAAAAACTAGTTTGTCAAATATGCTGCAGAATTGTTTGCGCTTCATCATGAGTCCAACGATTGTACCAATTCCCCTATTTCGAATTTAATCCAATTAAAAAGCTGCGAAAACGTCCAGAGGAGAAAGAAGATATTTACATAACTAGTTTCATAACCTCAAGGATGCCTTGGAAGTGGACACATTTCACACCTAGTTCTCTTCCTAAGTCAGTGATGTAAATTTTCACGCAAACTTTCAGACTTTCGGTATTTCTTCACATTCACACTGTGTTCTCTGGAAATCTGTCTTGCGAAACTTATGATTGGGATGAAAACACAATACTTTTAATGCGAGAATACGCAAATAACGTCTAAAGCTTGAATACTTATGAATGCGAAGTGAGAGATTTTGAGGTTAATGCAAGAGTTTAATATGTTTCAATGCTATAGAGTGCGAAACAGAATTTTTCTCAATGCCAACTCCACGCTTAAAATATCAATTATTGTTCTTTCCCTTATGCGTTGTGTCATTAGTACATTTATCTAGTCGACATTTTCGCTTTTTGACACTTCGATTTTCATCACAAAAACTTAAATCTATTCTCTGAGCTTCATAAAAATCGAAGCGTTCACGCAGACTCAATATACTTTCGCAAAACTTTATATGCTTTGCCGACGTCACAAAACTTCCATTGAACACTTTGTAAATGGTTATTGACTTTGTCGATGTGCTCTAGGACACCATTCCAAAAACTTGTCATGATACCGATTTCGAGTTGAAAAAATTTCTGATGCAGTCCAGTTTCGGCGAATCAAATGTCCAAATTTAAGTTGTAAGCTGAAACTTTAAGATTTTAACTTAATAAATCGCGTCATGAAAAATATATATCTATATATATTTATCGTTTACATTTTTACATTGGCTGCCACCTTGTGATTGTAATCATTTCGCGTACATTTTTATCAATTATTCAACACAAATTCATAAAACACAGACTTCATGAAACAAGAAAGCTTTGAGAATTAAAATAGTGTGCTTGTTATCTAAAAAAAACGTATAATTTTTACGTAACCCTATTGTTTGTAAACACTCGCACAAATTACTCCAACCGTTTCTCCCGTCCGTATTAAGGAGGTAGATATTATTAGAATTATGCATTAACTATGAGTTATATTGACAAGCCCATTCGAAAAACTTATAATTATTACTCACTTTTCAATTAAACACTCGTTGCACAACATTTGTGAAAAAAAAACCTCGTGTCAAATCCCGAACTAACACGCCCAGAGCAATGTTATGCTCGATCGGTCACAGATGGCGACACGCGTGACTGTATAATGTTTGAACAATACAAATACATAAGAAATAATTTCAAGACCTATATCAAAAATATATTTAATCCATTCCAGAGTGTGATTAAAATTATTACAGTATTTTCCATTTCATCCGCGCAATTACTTGCTAAAGGATTAAATTTTAAAAACCTCTCGACAGAATCCCCATTCTCAAGAACGTATCATACGATAAAAATGAATTGCTCAATATGCGACACTTTAGGTGTAGAATCCATGCTGATTCCATAATATTTACACAACTTTATTTCATAGAAGATTTCTTTCGAGAGCATACGATTAAATCGGTTGGATAACTTTATTACAAATTCTATTTGAAAGTTAAGACACACTGCCGCTGCATTTTGAATACGAATTTTTCAAACCTAAATAATTCCCGTTATGCTCTTACTTCCTCGATTCATTGCTTCCTCTGAATGACAGGCCGCGAGTTCCCAGAAATCTGAAAATGGTCAGTAGCCATCTTATAGAAATTGATACCAGTACTCAAATTCGTCGACAAAGGAGTTTCATTTTTCAAATAATTAAAACCGATTGAATTGGCTAATGCTCATTCTGAACGACCAAACAGTTTACACGTTACACAAAAAACACATCCGCGAGATGCGGAGTATAAAAGCCATATTCGTTGCTTGAATTCATCCTTTTTTTTATATTGGGTACGTCAAAAAATAAAATTGAATGTACGGATAATGAAATAATTTATTCTCCAAGCAAGGATGTGCTCAGGACGACAGTTGCAGAGTGACTGATTTCTTTTTTAAGTAAAAAAATCCCCAAAATACAAGTGTACGAAACATGTGAACGAGTAAGAGAAAATTGGAAGTACTAAGTTCCATAAACGAAGATCATTATGGGCGGTACTACAGGAAAATTGCCGTTTATACGAACATAGGTCGTACAGAGATTAGGACGACTTTACATGGCTAATTCCGTGAAGCCGTTTCATGATCGTATATCATGGGATTACCAATCAAAAGTGGCCAGCAATTTGTGAGGAACATTATTTTACCTGAAATACGATTGATTCAAATGCTGCTGCGTTCAAATTAATAACTGGTGCCCTTGGATATAACCTACCCGAACTCGTTCGCCCCCCTCACAAGACCACAAACCTAAGCTATATTCTACATTAGCCAATTAGAAAGACCAGGCCTGTTGCTAGCGCTACCATTTGTAATGCTAGAAAGTCACGCGCACGCCTGCAGTTCCCGCCTTCGTCATTTTCTATATGCAGGCAGGCGTGGATTTACCATAGGGGCTACACTGGTAGTGCCCCGGGCGGCAAATTTCGAAGGGCGGAAAATTTGGAACGGAATTTTTCTTTAATTAAAAAAAAAGATTTTATTATCAAGAATCAATCGCGAATCGATTGAATGTTAATCATTCAATGACAGGTTGCATAATTTTAGTAATTAGATCGTAAAAAGGGGGAAATTTTGTTACCCGGCCGAGGCGGCAAATTCTTAAAACTAGCCCTACATACAGGAGTTTTAAGACTGTTATCTTAAATAATACAATGGTAAGGGTAGTTTCCAAAATGTTGACCACTTTAAGTCTCAGTTATTTGGCACTTCTTTTAATCTTATGATGCTTTTAGAAAATATAAAGATAAAAGTACGCAAAATGTCTTGTAACCAACATGCTCCTAATTACAAATTAAAAATTACTAAATTATATTAACATATTTTTAGTCGTTGAGATTGACATGTAATGTAACTTATATTTACTTTAAAAACATATAATTCAAGAAAGGATCAGTCTTTTGGTGTTAAATATTTCAAAAGTTACTTCAAAGTCTCCTCCACAAGTTTTTCGTCCCGAACTTGCTATTTTAGGTAAAAAAATCAACAACAAAATTATTATATACGCACTCAGAAAATAATAAATAATGGTCACTATTTTTGCATAAAACTTTTGATAAAATATCAGGTATCTTCCATAATAATTTATCCTTCTATAAAATGTGGGCATATTGGTAAATGCTAAAGATAGAAATAAATAAATCGTTATAATACTAATTTTTTCAATATTTAGAAATATTTTTACCTGTTCTGTATATATTTTAGAAGATTTTTGGAATTCATATTAAGCTTTATCGCCGTATATCACGTCACCCGATCCACTACCTGGACCGGGACATTGAATGAAAAAATGAATGAATGAATGAAAAAATCTTCAAAATTATGTGCCGGCTTTTATTTTCAATCAATTAAAATTTCTTCTAACGGAAGCTAAATGCATGCTTCAGAGATCCGTGAGAGCCATTTTTTAAAAGAAGTTAACAAATTTTTGTATTCAAGTATAAACTTTGCAAAAATAAAAATGTTTAAGTTTCTAATGCCATTAACAATGCATGAATTGTTTAGTTTGATTGACATTAATGTGTAATTGATAGATGCAGATTCGCAAACTACTAATTGAGAGTTTTTAATACTTTAATAATTTATTATTCACATGTTATGAGGACGGCGAGTGACGCGGCCGCTAGGGTCGCTGGTGCGCGTGGAGATACAAAAAACTGCGGTTGTAACGGTGGCAACGTCTGCTATTTCCATGATATTAGTCTTTCATAACGCAGTGTTGAGGTGTCAGTTTAAAGCACTATTTTCAAAATGCCAGGCGTGTACGTGGCATTTGGGTGTAAAAATGAAGGAGCTCATAGTTTTCCACATTACAGAAAACTAAGTAAACTACAGATAATGCCGTCTGCCTACGTACAATGCATATCTCCACTCGCTGTGCTGCCCTCTAAGCTGAACTTGGTAAATCGCCGTCCTCATAAACAGCAGTCTGAGATTTTGTAATGATTTTGAATATTTATAAAGTAATTTCTGTCTGTCTTATGATTTAGTAATGTACAAGCATTATATAAATAAATGGAAGCACAGTGAACCCCTTCAATAGCCCTCCCTTCTATAGCCCTTCCGAGAATTTACGCCGCACTGCAGGTAGGTGTAAGAGGAGCTGCGCGGCGTGCGCGGGGTCTGCGTTTGTTACTCAGGCGAGCACTCAAGCATGAACAATCAAAAGCGGAGCGGGCTGTAATGAGCTAGTTTCCACCCACTGTCAGCCTCAAAATCGGCGCTATAGAAGAGTTTCACTGTATATTTCTCATTGTTACAAACAAATAATATAGAAAATGTAGATTTTAAGCAATGCTTGAAAGTTTGATGCATTCTTTTTGCAAATTTGTTTTAATTTGTTTGCTAGTGATATTCCGAAGCAGTACATTAACATTTTTTGCAAAATTTGATTGTATTAAACAAATTCGCAATGTAGATTGTTACATATATTTATTTTCAGGTCATGTAAATGCTCGTTGATCTAGGGTAATTGGATACTACTTTTGACTTTGATATTCGTTCTTTTGTTTAGTTAATGTTAAATGTACCAACTCGTTACATTTATAGATTTTAACCTATAAAATATTATTCATTGGTAAATTACCAATTTCCGTTCAGGAAGTTGGCCCTTAATACGCACGTCGGTACCAATGCTGTTAGAACGATTAAACTACTACGAAATATTTTATTCTCAAATTCTAAAAAAAAAAGAAATTTTAAGCAATCTAAATTCTTCTTGATCAATATTAATGAATGTTTTATCTTTTTCAATTCTCAAATTTTTAAATGTAAAATAATTCTGGATTATAAATTCTTCTGAAATAAAGTTTTCCGCTAATCCCAAATCAATGAGAGCGTCCATGGCAATGAGATTCATTTGGATTTTAGCAAGCTAAGATTCTATCCTTCCTTCTTCTTTAGGATTTAAATAGGATTACTGAAGGGAGAGAAAATTGTTTAATTTTGAATTATTGACATTTATGTGAAGACTGTAGTCTGAATCGTTATTTTCTGTAGACTTTCAATTTCTGGCGCCTTATATCTGTTTTCTAGCCTTATAGCATCTTTCCAGATTTTAAATATGCAGGATTTTTATATGACTTTAATTTGGCATTCTAAATGATATCTTAATTTTGGTAGATCAGGCGTATGTCTATTAAAACCAAGATATCAGTTTCCTAACTTCAAATAAAGGACTCAAAATTTCTTTTGAACATGGCAGTGAATAAATTGACTCTTTACATATGAAAATACCTTGAACAATTTGAGAATTCATTTTGCGAGCCCTGGTTCTAGAATTCTACAATTCTAATTACGAAAATTAGACTTTTCTTTCACTCGAGATTAACTAGCTTTCTCTCAATTATTTTAATCAAGTAATATGAGGTTCGACTCAACAAATGCCGGTTCAAAATCTCACTTTTCAAAATTCAGAGCACGCTTTCTTGAGTGAAAGAAATTTTCCACCCACAATATATTTAAAAGGCATTTCCTCTTTTATGGTTAGAAATCGAATTAGATTGTTTAGCTCTAATATGAAAACTGATTGAAAAACATTCCAAATCCATTGCTCTCAAATGAGCATAATTGAGACTTTCCTAATACTGAAATCGGGAGAAACACTGTTAATATATATGTGGCACTTTATATAACGACACTTTTTATAACTCACTTTGAAAATTTGTCTTTATGAATAAAGAAAACGTTTAAGTTGCTATCCTAAACACACCAGAGGCTACAAAAAATTATTCTAAGGAAAATCGCAGATCGTCGAGGCATCCTCGAGAACCTTTTTCTCCTGAATGGGCTCGCGATAAGACTGATTGACTGGATTTTTTCCGACCCGCGACTGGGACTCGCTTCCTCTCAGACCCGCGAATCCCCACTTCTCATTATCTTATTGCGAGCGCAATTATCGTCCTATTAATTTTCTTTGCTTTTCTGGGTTGATTTCACGAAATCGCCTCTCTCCTTTTGATATTTAACTAAATGTTGCTGCATTTATATTTTAGATTCATAGTGTTCAGCTATTCTAACGTTTTCAAGGTCAATTAAAATTTGTGTGCAGGATCGTGATAGGGTCTCTTTTTCGAACTTTTTTTGGCTAGGCCTTTTGATTTTTTTATGTTTTATAAATGTCATATCCTGAACTTTGATATAAACTGGCTCATCGCCTCGACACACTCCAAAGACTACAAAATTTAGAGTAGCCTGTATATAAAGTATTATGTTTACTTGTAAAAAAAACATAGTAATAGTTTGTATGTAGGTATTTTTTGTTTTTCCTTTGCTTGCGCGCTCTCGTACGTAATTATAGTGAAGTATGAAATATGTTCGCCTTCGTTGCTGGATATATATTGTTCGGTCTTTAGTAACAAATTTCTATACTTCTTCGTAACTCAAGACTTTCGATTTTTTACTTATAAATCCTGCAAGGAAATCAATACTACCTGGCTTCATGAATTCGTTCCTTGCACTTTTTTCTATGCAAGCTTATATGTTGATTCGTTTTGGCTTTTGGATTTTCAGGACAATAAAGCTTGCATCGCTTCTTTTGCTGCTTACCAGTGGGCACAAAACCATAAACATCCTAAGAACGTCCTTGGGACGTTCCTAGGACGTCCAATGTCAAATGTTCTAAAGACGTCTTAAAGATATAAGACGTTCTCAGCATATCTTTCGTAATGGCATTAGACGTCTTGAGAGACCATTTTTTACAATTTTTCTCAATTTCGGTCAATTTTTGCGTCAACAAAGAAATGTTTTCAGGATTTTTGATCATTTAGGAGCGGGAGAGAAATATTATATCGGGAGATTTCCCGCACTTCATAATTCGCGCATTTTGTAATTCTTGAAAGTTTCCAATTAGAAAGTATATAATTTTCGAAGTGTTCAGAATAATTAAACTTTAAAGGTTTCCCTTTCGTAGTTTTTAATTTTGCAATTAAAATTTAATTAGTTAAATTTCGGAAAGTATTATTAGCAGTTTAAAAATGATTAATTCTTCAGCGATTTAAATTTACATCAAATAATTGAAATTTTAAAGGGTTTGCGTACAAAAAAGTATAAAGCATAAAAGTATAAGCAACAAAAAAAGTTCTAAAACAAGTTTCTACGCTCCAGTAAATAAGTATATCATTTTTTTGGTTTCTTCACACAATTTTCACTATGAAATGACTGTATTCGTACGTGCACTCATTATCAATTGGCGACTTATCAAAAGAAATGTATTAGTAATGTATTTGTAATTTAACATTTTCAAAATGTTGCATTTTTAACATTTACAGTATAAAGTTGTACAAATGTTCACTAAAAATTTTCATCCGACCCTTTCCTCGTTGCATCGCCCCAAATATGACCCACAAATAAAAAATATATTTTTACGTATTGTTGTTAATTTTTAGCAATTTCGGTCGTCTTTTTCATATAAATAATGATCACTGGACAATTTAAATATTTCCTATGGCTTTTTAAAATATGTTTATTTGTTTAAATAAATGTAAATTATTTAAATAATTATTAATTCCTAATGTAAAAATGAATCGTATTTTCTTATGGAAATGTAATAGTTGGTAATTGCTTGGAGTATTACATTTTGTTTAAAACATTATATAATTATTTAAACAATTAATTGTGTATTCACAAAATTTCTATAAATTGAGCCAGTGATGTTCAATTTTTCTCAAATTGGTATCCTGAACTACTTTTTCTTGAATAATAACGTAATTTTTATACATTTCTTCTAATTTTTGACAAATCTCTATTTCTTTAAACAATTTTTATTTGCTCTAGCAGTTTTTTTTTTGTTGATAACTTAAAGAAAAATGAAATAAAATAGAATTTGTTAATTGTTCAAACAAATATAATCTGTTT
>NC_046666.1:92652621-92690084 GCF_010883055.1 Belonocnema kinseyi
ATTTACTACTTTTAAATGTTTCAAAATTGTTAAACATCGCAGGTAATGTTCACTCTTCATCCATTCTGATGCGTTTTCTTGAAGGAGAGATGTCGAGATTCTAAATCGCGACAAAAGTGACGTGAATTCGGCGTAATGAAGTGCTGAATTTCTTTGTCCAATAATTGTTGCATGCTCTTTGCTTCCAAACGTTTTATATTTTCGTAACTTTCAATTTTTTCGACAATTTTAAAATTGGCTTGTCTTTTGCGTTTTATTATTCAATTGGTTATAGATAAATTGAACTAATTCCCGTATGGAAAAATGGAGGGGTCCCCGCCAGGGCCCACATGGATTGCCCTCATGCCTTATGGAATACATGAGGGCAAACCAGGCGTGGTCCCTTATGGAAATGACATGCTAATCCATAGGGGCCCTACATGGGGTTCCTCATGGATCCCTTATAGTTGCCATCTTGAAAGCCCTCTTGGTTGTTTTTTGCCAGTGTTAGAACCTGTACTGGCATATCTCTGGGATGATAACACTACTTTGTATTGGGATGTCAGTATTGGGCTAGCACTGGATATCGCTACTGGCACAGTACTACCCCAATAGGAAATTCACCATGGGCGCAGTACTGCGTCAGTGCTAACTAGTACCGTACTGATATACTCTAACGATATGACAAAAAAGGTATTAAAAAAGTAAATATTAATTGATTACGAATATTTTGACTGCAAATATTAATAGTCCTGTTAAGACTGAATACATATATTACATTTTTAAACATTATATTACAAATAAAATTTCTAACGCTACGGGGTATCGAACCTACATTTCTCTATGTAAATCTATCGCCTAACAGTCGGGAGTGCTAACCGTGCGGGGACCCCTATGGATCATTCATATTGTGCGGTTTCGAATTTCAAGAAAGAGTCATCCAATTTTGGACAGAAATGCATTGTTGGTAAGTCTGAACTCATGAAACCTTAAAATTTGTGGTATTAGGTCGACGGGGGCCCTCGTAGGATTTCCACGTGTGGCAGATCCATGCGGGCCCCCGCCAGGGGCCCTCATCCTAAGAGGTCTCAGTGGGGCTTTTTCCACACGGGTTGTGCAAATTCAACTAAAACAATGTTTTTATTATTTTAATTATTAAAAACTACCTAAAATATAGCACTTCGTCCTCATAAATGGTCTTTAGAGAAAATGTTGAAGCTTGTATCGACTTTGCATACGACTTGAAAAATATTGTTAGGAAAATAATTGTTGCAACAAATTATATTTCTTTAAAAAATTAAACAATAGTTAATATATTTTTTTAAACACCATCCAGTCAGAAAATAAATTTTATGTCTTCTTTTTTATTTCAACTTTTTTTAAGTTGTCGAAAAAAATGCTTGGACAAATAAACATTATTTTAACAAATAGAGATTTGTTATAAATTAAAAGAAATCTATGAAAATTATGTACTTATTAAACAAAAAGTAGTTTACTAAACCAATTTGAGAAGAAGTGGGCAACTCTGGTTCAATTTTTAGAAATTTTATTTAAAAAATTAATTGTTTAAATAATTATATAATATTTTAAACAAAATATAATACTGCAAGCAATTGCAATCTATTACATTTCAATCAGAAAATACGATTATTGTATATATTTTTTGTGAAAAATTCCTGAAAATATATTATAATAAATTATATTAAAAATATATTATTAATTAATTTTTTTAAATATAATTGTTTAAATAATTTAAATTTGTTTAAACAATTGAAAATGGTTTTAAAAGCCCTGGGAAATGTTCAAATTGTGCGTAAGTAATTATTTGTTTGAAAAAGACGGAAATTGCTAAAAGATAACAATAATACGTAAAAACGTAGTTTTTTTTGGGTCATATTTGGGGCGCTGCGGGGAGGGTGTGGGTGGGTTGGAAATAAAAGTTATAAGTATGTTTTTATTTAGTAGAGACTCTTCTTCAATCCCTGCAAAGTTTGGCACGTTTCGATGAATACCTGGAACATGAGTTGAATTTTTCGAGAATTCAAAATTTCCCCATGTTAGTTAAATGGGATTTTAAAGTTTTAATATTCGAGTTTCGAAAAAAATTACGGTTTTGCTTTCTCCGGAAATGGAAACTTGGAGGGGGGGGGGGGGCTTGTAGCTCGAAAAGCGTTTTTTGGACCACCCTACTGTACACGCTGAATTGACTGTACTCTAGCCTTTTGCTTCTGGATAGAAACCATGGGGAACAGTGCTTGTGGACACTAGACAAACGCAGCTACGCTACCCCCCGTTTTGCCCTCAAAAACCCCCAATTAAAGCGCGTGTCTCGGTGCGTGGCGTTGTGGTGCTCGAGAAATGGATTTTCGCGGACAAATAGCTCCACAGGATATATTCCTCAACCGATTAAGGATTTTCTTTTTTTACATTACTCTGCATTAAATTCTTCAAATATGCATTTCAGCCAATTTGCTTACTTTTTTATTCTTTTAATAATGGTTTTGCAAGTACAGCGGCAAAATTCAATTTTGTTGTTGGAAAATTGCCTTTTTAGGCTGTAAATTCCAGTAATCTTCATGCAAAATTTACTTCTGATCTAAAACTCATATTTTGAAAAAAATTCAATTTTTTCTGGATAAAAATTCAACTATTTTGTTTTTAATTTGTCTGTTTAATTAAAAAATGCAGCTATTTTCGTAAATTATTTGTGTAATCTTCGTCTTTCTAGTTTGAAAATTCATTTCTTTTTGTAAAAAGTTCATATTTTTTGGTTAAGAAGACATTTGTTTGATTAAAATTGATCTGTTTCCGTGTAAAATATTACTGTTTGTTTGTTGTTAAAAACTCGTTCTTTTTTATTAAAAAATTTTTTTTTATATAAAAAATTTTTTTATTTTTTTTGGTAGAAAAATAATCTGTTTTAAAAAATAAATGTTCTTCAAAATTAATTTCTTACCATAAAATTGTAATAAGTCTGTAGAAAAATCGTTGTTTTTGATTAAAAATGAATTTTCCTGGATAAAAATTCATTTTTTTAGTTAAAACTTAATTTGGTTGAAAATTTAACTATTTTCTGGAAAATTAGTTTTTTTTCTAAAAATTTTATTTTTTAATTTAAATTTTAACTATTTCATTTATGTTTGAAATTTTTTTAAGATGATAATTAAACTATTCGGTTAAAAATTCTTATAATAAAGAGTCTTGATTTTTTGGTAAAAGATTATTCTTGTTGGTGGAAACTTCATATAAATATTTATATTCAATTTTTTGGTTGAAAATTAAACTATTTTTTTTAATTGAAAATTTTTATTTTTATTAAAAATTTTGTGTTTGGGTAGCACATTGGACTATTTTGTATAAATCCCGTGATCCATCTTAAAAGTGTATTTAGAAAATTTAAACAAATTTCTAAAATTGTAAAAAAAAATAATCTGGAAGATTTTCAGGCTTTTTTTTAAATCCTGCAGGTTTTATTAAAAATTGTAGGAAAAATTCACATCATTTTAAAAGATATTCAGAATTTTTGAAATAATTAAAAAGTTGAAATGATTCCAAAAAATTAAGAATTAAATTATACACGAAAATTTAATTAAGATTCGTATAAAAATTGAAAACGGCTTTTTCCCGTGTGGAAAAAGCCCCCCGCTGAGTTCACGAGTTTAGACTTACAAACAATGCATTTCTGTCAAAAATTGGATGACACTTTTTTGAAATTCGAAATTGCACAATATGGATGATTCATAGGGGCCCGCACGGTTGCCCTGGCGGATCAACGAATTAAATTACTAAGTCTAAAGGGTGAATATTTGTTCAGCACCACACATTTCAAGGTTTCATGAGTTCAAACTTAGAAACAATGCATTTCTGTTAAAAATTGGATGACTCTTTTCTGAAATTCGAACTTTTACCATATGGATGTTCTATGAGGGTCCCCAGCGAGGGCCCAGCTCGGTTCCCCTCACGGATCAACGATTAAAATTTCTAAGTCGGAAGGGTAAATATTTTATATCCTAAAAAATGTTCATAAAAAATTACATTTTCCGTCATTGTAAAAAGTTTTAAAGTAGTCTACAATGTGAAAAAACGAAATATTACGCGAAGAAAAATGGTAATCGATTTAAATTATTTATTTAATAATTATTTTATTGATATTCCTGTTAACACTTCGTGTATTTTAAATTTACATAACGTCGTATAATAATAAATAATTAGAAAAAGAGAGCTTAAAATTTAGTACTTTAACTTTTCTGAACTGTAGCTTATGAGGATGGCTTTTTCACTGAGTTTCAACTTGTCGGTTTAGCGCAGTGGTTAGCACTCCCGACTGTTAGGCGCTAGATTTAGGTAGAGATATGTAGGTTCGATACCCCGTAGCATTAGAAATTATATTTGAAATATAATGTTTAAAAATGTAATATATGTATTTACTCTTAACAGGACTATTAATATTTGCAGTAAAAATACTCGTAATCAATTATTATTTATTTTTTTAATACCTTTTTTGTCATATCGTGAGAGTATAGCAGTACGGTACTATTAAGCACTGACGCAGTACTGCCAGTAGCGATATCCAGTGCTAGCCTAACACTGACAGCTCAGTACAAAATAGTGTTATCATGCTAGAGATATGCCAGTACAGGTGCTAGCACTGGCAAAAAAAACAAGAGGGTTTTCATGGTGGCAATCATGAGGGATGCATCAAGGAAGCCCATGTTGGGCCCCTATGGATTAGCATGTCGTTTCCATAAGGGACCACTCCTGGATTGCCCTCATGGATTCCACAAGGCATGAGGGCAATCAATGTGGGCCCTGGCGGAGGTCCCCTCCATTTTTCCACACGGGTTATCTTCAAAAATTTATTTTAAGAGATTTTTCGGAACCTTTTTTTTTACAGAATACGTAAAAATAGTTTAAAACAAAAAGAAATTTGGAAGAATAAATACAATTTGAACAATTATTACTTTAGAAAAAATTCGATTATGTTTAAAAGATATTTAGAAATTTTAAAGAGATTCAAAGATAATTTAAAATTTATAATGATTCCAACTTTTTTAAAAGAAAATGTATGCTTTTGAAAATCTTTAAATAAGATTTTGATGCTTTCAAATGATTTTTAAAAATTTTAAGATAATAAAAAAGTATACTTGAGATTCCTGTAAAAATTTTCCATGAATTTTCTTTTTAAAAAATAATTTAAAAAGAATATTTAAAAATATTTCAAAACAAATTTTTATCTATAAATAACTATTGAACAATTATTAATATGTAACAACTGAAAATGTAAGTAATTTAACTTCTAATTCAAAAAAAAAAAATTGTAATTTTTTAAGTTTTAATGCTTTTAACTGAAAAATGCTTAAAATTGTATCATTTTGAAACAATTTCAAATGATTTGATTCATTCTTCAATTTAAAGCATTACAAATTATAGCGTGGATTATTTTTTGAACCTTAGATCTGTACAATTCGTGAAAGTTAAAAATTTTTTATTTTGCAATTTACCGATATTTAATTAGAAATTGAAAAATTAAAAAGATTATTCAAAAAAAAAATAATTTAAAAAGTATATTTAAAAAGATTGTAAAAGATTTCTACAAATGTTAAAAAATAATTTGAAACATTTTAAGGGATTTTTCTTTAATTTTTCGAAATTTATTGAACGTTTTAGAGAAAATTTGAATAGTATAAAAAGTCGTTAAGATTTTGAAATCAAGCTTTGAAAATTTTTAAGCATTTTGAAAGCCAGAAAAAGAAGAAATAAATTCGACTAACAATCCTAGAATTTAAAATGTGTTTTTGTTTTGAGTATAACCTATATTTTATTATACATATTCATCTTTTGAACGAAATTTTCCTGCTCTATAATCCTGAATAATTAAAGCTTCATACCAAAATTAAACGCATTTTGATGGCGTGCCTCAACTAAGTATAATTTGAAATGCGTACTAAACTTCGTGGTGAAGGACTTGAACGTCGGTGTGGGCGTTCGCAACCGAATGTGTACAGACCTTTATCACTACTGGTTGAACCTCTCTACTCCAAGCACGAAGTAATTATAAGCAAAAACCATGCTAATACATTTGCGGCGGCTAAGCATGTTTCGTGCCATGTTTTGTACTATTTTTTCGTTGTTGATAATTTTGAACACGATACATATATTTCGAAGCCGTAAGTATTTAATGCATAATTTAATTCGGAGTTTGCTTGCATGTAAACTTTCCAAAAGTTCTTTTTTTTTAAGTTGAACAAAAGTAATTTATAGCTTAAGTGGTGCCGATTGCGATTCTGTAATTTTCGTAACCTTAATAATATTTGTTGTAATAATTTTGTAGATAATGTGTGTTATACGAGATGTAAGGAAAAAAACAAGAATGTGAGGTACAAGGCTGGTTGGAAGGTGGTCCCAGCAGTATTGGTAATATTTTAATTCCTAAAAAACGTAGAGCTTTGCGTCTTAAACTGAATAGTTTTTTATTTGGGCATTTTACAATTTAAAATTATGCGAGTTTTAGGTTTTGCAATTAAAAATTCTATAGCTTTGATGAATTCAATTTGAAACTTTCAATTGTAAACAGCATTTTGAAATTTGTCAAAGAGGTTAATGAACATAATTTTTACAAACGCGTAAGTACTTAATAATAAATGTTACAGAACATTTTTATAAATAGTTATTTTTGTACATAACACTAGAACCTTCATGTAAGATTCCAAATTTTTAAATCGCATGAATTTAATAACATCTTAATTTCACAATTTTTTATCATTCAAATTTAGCGCTGAAATAGGCTTTAACTCTTTCGGCTCTTGGTGACAGTACTTCGGGCATCTTCGTGGCTCTCACAGATATTTCACTTAAAAGTCAGGACATCTATTCCGAAAAAGTTGCCATGCTTTCCTAGCACACAGTTTCTTCTCCTTACTATTACTTTATGACTCCAAGCAAGGGGATGAACATGAAATGAGAAAGAACCAGTTCCTAGGAAATAGTTCAGAGTCATTCTGTCAAGGCCGTATGGGATTGGCTTAACAGGAACGCGTATTTACGCATATGTAATAATACCCTTATAGTCCTTGGAAGTTGCCAACAATGGCCCCAAATCAGCAACCATAGACAACTGACTGACAATCGAAAGACTGTTTGACATTTTTCATCAAAAGCAACCATCCCCTCTGCTAACATTCTTTCTTTTCTTTCTCCAACATTAAAAATTCCCTCTCTTCTATTTTATCTTATTTTCCTTCTTGACCAATGAATAACCACTCTTTAATTTCTTACTATCCTCCCTTTTTTTACATTTACCGGTTTACCAGTGTAAATAAAAATACTCAACCTTCTAGAAAGATATAAGTTCTTCGTTTCTTCAAATGCTTGCACATTTTCTTTTCCGATGCATCATAAGTAAAGGATGTCTGTTGTTTGCGACTATGTTGTCTGCACTCAATTATAATTACCATACAAATAGGATCACTTTTTCATATCTTATAAATATACCTCAAGAAAATGCCAGAAGACAGCAGTAAAATTGCCATGGTTGCGATCGATGATAATCAATATTTTTTACGAAATTTTGTTATAAATAATCTAAATATTTATAAAAAAATATGTTAAATTTCAGAAGTTCAAATACACGATCATTATCGTCACTGATAAGCAATTTGCTTTTTTGGGGAGTAAATGTGGCGATATTGCGCTCCGTACTGAGAAGTTACTTTTTAGTCAAAAACTTCAATTCATGAAATATATGGAGGCGTGGGGTCTCGTTTCAAAGCACATGACCTATTGATGGTCTATTCACTAGAAAGTGTGTGTGTGTGTGTGTACATGGGACATGAGTGTGAGATGAGTGACATATCAAATCCATGACAAACTATTTTCAAACATATATGGTGTTCGTAAAAGCATTTAAATAGAGTTCTGGGCAAAGTCCAATATATTGGATCCACCATTTTGCAATAAAAAATTTATTTTACTAGATTATTGATCACTACTTTATGGTAGCGACCGTTGACATGTTTTAAGTACGACTGTCTGTGTTGAAAGACTCTTAGTTTGAAGTTTCTTGTGATTTATCAATTTTTTTTATAGATTTGGCCGCCATCTTCATTTTCGTAAAGGCGCATATGTTATTTTGTAGGAAAGAGACCCAGTCTCAAAATGAGCCCTCATAAATACTTTTCCATCGCTTCAAAGTTTGGTGACTGTACTAATTTGGTTCATTTCCTAAAACTTCTGAGCTTGTGGCTGCCATATTGATGCCGCCATCTCGATTTTTGTAAATGCGCAAACGTTATTTTGTAGGAAAGAGACCCAGCCTCAAAATGAGCCCTCATACATACTTTTCCATCGCTTCAAAGTTTGTTGACTGCACTAATTTGGTTCATTTTCTGAAATTTCATAGTTTATGGCCGCCATCTTCGTTTTTTGTGAAGGCGCATACGGCTTTGTTTAGTTTTGTGTCCAAGCTTTAAAATGAGCCCTTAGGCATATTATTTAGGTCCCTCAAATTTTGGCGGCAGCACTGATCTGGTTGACGTGGATCGAAACCCTTTTCCTCTGCCTTATCACCAATTTCTCTCTCCCTGTTTTTTCTCTCAGCATATAACCTGGGGAATTTCAACTCACTCCCATAACCCATCTCAGAAATCTCTCTCGCATATTCTCTACCTTTTTGTACTCCTTCCATCCCCAAATCATCACTGCGTAACACATCTCTGATCATACCAGTGCATCAAACACCTGCATATCATTTCCACCTCCCGTTTCGAACGAGGGACCTAAGTAGCAAATTTCCTCTACCATTTCCACCATTTCTCAATTTATCTTCCATCCGTACTTTACTTCATTCTTTCTCTCCCCGAAACAGACTATCTTTGTTTTCGCCCCATTAATTGTCAGGTCTTTCTCTCTCACATATTCTTCAAATCCTTTCATTTTGAAGTTCATACCCCTTTCGTTCTCTGCCAGAATCACCACATCATCCGCGTACGTTAACAAGTATATTCTCTTATTCTCTAGCACTGTATCCCCTTTTCCTTTCTTTTCCATTTTCTTTTCTAGATCTGCTAACAATATACTAAATAACGACGGACTTACCGTGCACCCTTACCGCTTCTTCGTCTCCGTAAATACCTCTTTTATCTTTTCGATCAACTTTTCGTCCACCTTCCTTTCTTTCATTGTCTTCCACAAAACTTTGCTTTCCACAGAGTCGAAGGCTGTCCTAAAGTCCACGAAAAGATTGACCAGTTTTAATTTTTTCTGTCCCAGGTTTCTTTTAAGTAGATAGTTCAAAACAAAAAAATTATCTACTGTTCCCATCCCCTTCCTAAATCCTGTTTGATTGTGTGGAATAATTTCTTTCTCTTCTAACTGTTCTTCTAATCTCTTCCTGGGCACCTCTGCGTATTACATACTTTCCAAATCTCTTCTCTAAACATTCTTCCGCCAAATTTCAACGCTTCATTCTCCATCCCATTCTCTCATGTCGCCTTATTCCTTTTTAACTTTTTAATTGCTTGATTAACCCCCTCTCTAGTCACCTCATTCCCAACTTCCATGTCTCCCTCATTGATCCTTCCCCTTTCACCCTACTAACCACCCCTCCTAGAAATTTCTTAAAATATACCGTCCATTCATCCCTTTCCACCCACTCCTTTCTCTATTAATCACCTCCCATTCTCTTCCTTCCTTTATTTCTTTCTCTACCTCCTCCATGTAACTCGCATTCTCCTCCTGCCGTGTTACATCGAGTAATTTCTCGTGTTCTCTTTTTCTGTTATTATACTCCTTTCTATCTCTCCTCTTCTCCAGTTCTTCAACGATATATCTTCATACTCTCTTTACTCTCTATACAATCCACATCTCATCAACCTCTCTTCCCACTACCTTCTTCCTCACTTGGCCTAATTTCTTCAACTACCTTCTCTACCCGTCCCTTTAAATTACCCAACATCTCATCCACACCTTCCCCACCTTCGGTCTCAGAATTCTCTTCTTCCATTCTTTCCGTATATTCTTTTAGTTTATCCATTCCCCATTTACCCATCTTTTTCTTTTTTCCCGTTTGTCCCTCCTTTTTCCTTCCCTCACTTCTCAAATTCCCGCACTTCAGCGTTGCAATGACCGGGAAGTGTTCTGACCCTATTTTGTTTCCTACTTCAATCCTTTCTAACAGCCTTCTTATCCTTTCCTCGGCCAGTATGTAGTCTATTACTGTTTCCCTTTTTCGTGTAAGCGTAATCTCCCCTTCTTCATCCCCTTCCGAGTTGTCATTACAAATTAACTGTTTCGCCCACGATTTCCAGCAGAGTCCTTCTCTCTGGGTCCATATGTTTGTGTTTCGATTTTCTCCTGAAAATCTCATTCTCTTCATCCCATATTTCTCACCCCTATTCCCCCGTCCACAATTCAGATCACCTCCTATGAACACCAATTCGTCATGTTTTTTCGCCACTCATTTCCTAATCACATTCCAAACTTCCTCTTCTCTCCTTATCCTATACACGCAAACTATCTTCACCTTTCTTCTTCCGATCTTCACCAATCCCACCACTTCATCCCTGAATCCTGACACCATACCCCTTTTCTTTCTTCCCTTTATATTATCTTTTTTTTGTTCTTTCTCGTCATCTTATGTCAACACACTCCCATTTATCCACATTCAGTCTTTCCCGATCCATACCGTGTTCCCTTTCCTTATTTCACTCCATGCTCTCTGTTTCGTCATCCACTTTCTTCTTCTTTCATTCCACGTAATATCCTCACCCATACTTTCTTCCCTTCCCTTTAAAGATTTCTTCTTTCTAAGGACATCAACTTTTTCTTCCTCACTTCTCACTTTCACGATATACCTACGCGATTTACCTTCATTGTTTCTTCCCACTCCATATACATCTTCCACTTGCACTTTCGCCCCAATTTCCCCCATCAGCTTTTCCACTTTTTCTTTCTCTATATCCTCTGACTTACATTCTAACTTTCTCACCCTATCTTCCAACTTCTCCATATCAGATTTTCTCTCTTTTTCACTCATTTTTTTTCGATGTCCTCCAACTGCTTCCAAACCTTATGTTTTTCTCGTCGCCACGTCAGCTCATAATTTTATATTTTTTAATTGATCTAATTTGCCTAAAGCGACAGTTGTGTGATAAAATGATATATTGTTATGCGCCATCCTACTAGATTTTGCAAATTGTATGCTTTTGAAGCGCTTTCTAATGCACTAAATCAAAATTGCGTTTTTCATTTATTTCAAGTCACATTTGACAGCTCCGATCGACTTTGAAAGGAATTGGAATCTAAATTTTTTGGCTACCTAATAATGGATTCAAAAAAGGACAAAAAAGGCATTCTTAGGTATTGAAATTTGTAATATTTTTGAATGCAAGCCTTCTTACCTGATTAAAAGCTAAATGTCTTTAAAACTAACAGCGGTTTTTTACTTTTAATTTTTCACAATAGCATAAGAACTACTAATTCATACAATACTTTCAATTGGAAAAAGTACTATTGCGATTGCATATTCATTGAACCTCCTTAAGTAAACTTCTTTTACCATTTGTTAATAATTCCATACGGCCTGGGCGTCGAATATTTCTTTATGTTACATAATGCTCTCCTCATCAGGGACCGATTTACCTTTGATTTATCATGTCTTATTGTGAAGATACCTCGAAGGCTGGCATTTCCCCCAAGCCTAGCATTACACGAAATATTTGAGCCGTTTTTTTATCCTATTATATTGATTTTCGTTAGCAAATTGTATGTCAACAAAAACACTGGGAAAACATTGAAATACATGATGCGTTAACGGACCGCGACTTTTTCAACTGCACAAATTGGGGCCGCCTGAACGCAATCTTCTTATGATAGTCCTTGCGCACTCTGCCTTTCCACTGCACTGCTGGTGTTTTTCAGACAAGAGACGAAACAGCTGAGCTTGAGCTGAGAAACTGTGTCGGCTAGCATTTTGAAGAATTACTAAACCGCAGTTACGACACTCAGCGTCGGGTGTATTTGTCTGTATCATTATTAACAGTATTTATTGATTTAAAATAGACCTGTGATTTTCGACACATGCGGCAGAGGTGGGGGCCCCTACAGTCTTACAATAATTGGTCATGAACGTTTCAATACCCTGAGAATAGGTGACTGTACATGGTACAGGGTGTACAGGCTGAAGTAAATTTGAACGAGGAATTCAATTGTGACCTTCGTTTTGACCATGAAGTTGACGTTCATGGCTTTTTGAAGGTCAACTTTGTGTTTTCAAATGGAAACCCCCTTTTTTACATCTGCAATCGATAGAGCGGAAACTTTTACGTTCAGATACGTACCCAAGTCATAGGTCAATTGTAACGTTCAAGGTCAGTTAGAGGTTATTTGAAATGAACAAAGTTTTCCAAGAGATCAGTGTAATTCCTGAAGTAAATTTCAACGAGAAATTCATTTGTGAGCTCTGTATTGAGCTTGGTGATGATCTTCAAGGTTTTTTCAAGGTTTTTTCCAAGCTTGATTAGCCTGAGCCCCCTTGCCTCTCACGTTTCGGGGTGCTTGATTAGCGTGAGTCCCCTTGCCGCTCACGCTTCAGTGAAGATGTTCGAACTAAAAACCTTGAGCTTCTTGACAAAAAGCTATGCGATTGTAAAAATGAGTTACAGCTTTACGAATCATCTCCCTATCAACCAAAGTAGCCTGTTGCAGAATCCGATTCTGCAATTCGTATAAGCTTTGCGGTTGCGTTGAGTATACTTTGCTCTTTAAATAACCCAAAAGAAAATAGTCGAGAGACGTCAGATCAGGAGATTTAGCAGGCCACTCGATTTCACCCCTTCTCCCAATCCACCTTTGAGAGAACTGAGTATCCAAATATGCTCGAACCTCCCTACCGCAATGAGCCGCTGCTCCGTCCTGCTGGAACCAAATATTTTGAAAATTATCGCCTGTTATCTCCCTTATTCTTGGTACAATTTGGTTTCTGAGAAGATCTTCATATGCACGGGCATTGAGATTACCGTCGATGAAGAAAGGATGGAAATGAATGCTTTTTAAAATATTTCGCACTGTCTCAGAAACAACGTCACGCTCATCACTAGCGCGACGTAAACTAAAATGTGGGTTTTCAAAAAAAACTTGGGCTATGTCCATCTGCGGCTCCTCAGATCCTGCAGATTTTGGCCAACCAGTTCTTTGAAGGTCCTTGATAGATCCATGATTCATAACGTGCCTTACAGTTCTTTCAATTGTTGATTTTGAGACAGGATTTAACCCTTCTCCATTACGAAAAGTGCGATTAAAAAGCAAACGAACTTGATCGTAAGATAGAACTCGATCTCCCCAACCACGCATCATTAATACAGCTACCGTCTCTCGTTCCGAAAGTTTAGTTTGCGCCATATTAATCTTTTAACGAAAGATATGAAGTATGTACTCGTAATATGTAAATTTAGTTTCAATTCGTAACATTCGTATGGAAAAACGGTATAGGACTTAAGGTATCGCCTTAGGCATTGACTTAGGTATCTGAAAACGTTATAGGACTGCATAACTCATCGGGGAGGAACAGAACTCTCACCAGTACACCTGGATCTTTTAATGAAAAATTTCCTTATGATTTTACATTATTCAAAACGCTGTAACCAAGATCAATACAGAGCTCACCAATGAATTTTTCGTTGAAATTTACTTCAGGAATTACACTGACCTCTCGGAAAACTTTGTTAATTTCAAATAACCTCTAACTGACCTTGACCGTTACAACTGACCTATGACCTGGGTACGTATCTGAACGTAGAATTTTCCCCTATATCAATTGCAGATGTAAAAAAGGGGGTTTCCATTAAAAAACAAAGTTGACCTTCAAAAAGCCATGAAGGTCAAAATGAAGGTCACAATTGAATTCCTCGTTGAAATTTAGTTCAGGAATTACACTAACCTCTTGGAGAACTTTGTTCATTTCAAATAACCTCTAACTGATCTTGAACGTTACAATTGACCTATGACTTGGGTACGTACCTGAACGTAGAATTTTTCGCTCTATCGATTGCAGATGTAAAAATGAGGGTTTCCATTTTAAAAAAGAACGTTGACCTTCAAAAAGCCATGAAGGTTAACTTCAAGGTCAAAATGAAGGTCACCATTGAATTCCTCGTTAAAATTTACTTCAGGAATGGCTTAGAGTTTTTTGAAAAATATTTTACCTGAGGAACTATCCAACCGTCCCGGGACTTTTTAGATACCCTGTATATAAACTATACAGGGCCATCAAAAAGTATCGGACACCTCCCCCCCCCCCCCCCCCCCGAAAGCGGAAATATGCGTTTTCGTGAGAAATGTTTCAGGGTTTTGGACGAGGATCTGAACGGTGGCCTTAAAGCTGACCTTGGCGCTGATCTTCAATGTTATTTGAAGGTCAACTTTTATTTTTCAAATGTAAACCCCTATTTTTGAAGCCGCCAATCGAAAGAACGCAAAATTTTACGTTTAGATATGCATCGAGGTCATGTGACTCGATGACCTTCGGGGTCAATCCAGGGTCGTGATCTGCATACGATCTATTTTGTGAATATCTGAACGTAAAATTTTGCGTCCTTTGGATTGGTGGTGTCAAAAATAGGGGTTTCCATTTGAAAAATAAAAGTTGACCTTGAAATAACCTTGCAGGTCAACGCCGAGATCAGCTTTGAGGCCAACACTCAGATCCTCGTCCAAAACCCTGAAACTTTTGTCTCAAACATTTCTCACGAAAACGCATATTTTCGCTGATAGGGGGGGGGGGTCCAATTCTTTTTGATGACCCTGTATATCACTTTTTCATGTGAGGTCAATTGGCCGAATTAATGGTGTTGCCCTTAAGTATTAAGACACCTCTAGTTATCGCCAGAGAATATTGAATAGGAAAATAAATCTTAAAAGAATCGATTACGCGAAGCTTCTTGTATAGTAGAAGTATGTAAAATCTACCGCATTAGCACATTTTAGGGCCGCTTAAGAATTATATTCCTCCAGAAAGCATTACGCAATGCGTGAACGGCCTTTTACAGCGAAGTGATTAATCTCATTCAACATATAGATTTGTTAACCCTGCTAACTGTTTTCATCTTAATACACAGGTGAGCCAAGCCGAGAATTGGAAACCCATTGGAGAAGAGGGTTGACGCCATTACGCGTGCTCCCAGTTTTAAAGTTGTAAGTCTGCAGAAATTCATTGATTTCTTCTCTTCCGTTATACAGAACTAATAACATTATTTTGTACGATAAATTTTATTTAACTCAAGTTTTAGGTCTTACTAGAGAAAATAGGGCGTATCATTAATCGCCTTCGTACAGTTTCTGTGATTCAAGTACTGAATGATGACTTGTTGGGGTGATACGTCGTATCTAAAATTACACATTAACGCTCTTCTTGAACTGTGCTCTAAACTATCGTAATAATTTTACCATTTCTGGTATACAGTAGGCGAAAGGCAAAATGGCTTAGTTTGAATGCAGTGAACGAAGGATATAATTAAGAACAATTTTGTATGGAACTGTGACTTTCGGTTTTTAAAGAAAAACAAATCGATTTTTGTATAATTGATGCACTTTTAATTTATCCTGTAAGGCCTTAAATGAGCATACTTCGATTATTGTTTTAACAAAGAAAGAACACACTTTCAAGTCAATCAGGTCGTTATTTTATATTCGTAATAAATTAATGTTTTTATCATAAGATTTCAAATACAGCAAGCACATTAGTACAACTTGGCTTTGATTATCAAAATGAGATCAAATGGTTCGCACGGTTTTCAAGGCGTTAGGTGCTCGAAAGCAATGGACTTTCTTGTCAGAAATTATGAGCGTTTAAATTCGAAAAGATTGCTTCCTAAATGTTTCGGTATAATAGTGTCTATTCTGTGTCAGTGATTCATTGATACTGCCATACTTAAGCATGCCGCGTGCACGGTGCTCCCTTCAATGCTGAATGTTTGTTTAGTTACTTAGAACCTTAATATATATTTTTTAACAATACTTAAGTATTTTAACTATTATTTGAAAGCGCTTTTCTAGCGTTTGAGCTGGTTTCTCTCCTAGACCAAAAATAATTCAAAATTGTCAATAACGTGAACCGGCTGAGTCCGAGTATAATATATTCAACGAAGTGTCTAAACTTACGTGCCGATAAAAAGCAGAACGCTAGACAATTCTTTGTGATATTATCCGCAACCTAATTGGTTGATCAGCCATCTAGAAGCTCTGCAAATTGTTACATTTCAACAATACTTGCACATGAGATGACATTTTTATTTGCAATTATTATTAAAAAAATATTAGGATAATTATATTTACAAATTTGGTTATTCAGAGAGAAAATCGGTTCTGAAACCTATTTTACTGACGTAGAAATTTTATATGATAACAAAGACTACAACCAAAGAATTGCGAAGAGAATTAAATTATTGTTATAACATCTGTAATTGGAATACCCGCTGTGCACGCTGTTTATTGTATAAATGTAAACATATATATGGTATTGCTTGTGATTACGTTGAGATCATGTTCGCCTTCTAAATGTACGTATATTTAAATTATATTTCTTTTTAAAAAATTCTATTCTTCCCTAAGATATCGCTCTATAGAGCGTTGAGGTGGACTTATTCCTGTTGAATGACAACGGTTTCGCTTAAAAGACGAGAAAAAACGAGAAATAGTTTAACGTAAGTTTTTCCTTTTTATAATCGAAAGAATTTCAAAAGAACAGCTAGATTTTAGATTCGTTTTACTCTCGGGTTTTCAAAATCGATTTAATTTAATGACGGTACAAAGGCACCTTTTCCGACATGATCACATTAAAAAAGAATTGTTAAGCAAGAAGATGAAAATACGTTGTAAATATTGTACGATTTGTTAAAGACAAAAGGTTCTAGACCTCAAACCATCGTTTCAGATTGTAAAATAAATAGAATTTGCTGAAAAGTTAAGCCAAGTTTGTTTGTTAGTAGAGAGTCATCAGCTCCCGCTTGAAAAATAATACCCACAAACATGGAAAAATGAAATCACTCATTATATAAGGAAGAAACGACGACTTTTTGATCTTCGTTGTTTTTAAAATAAAATATTTGTTAGGGGTTAGAATGAAAGTATCGTCATACAACTTTGTTCAGTTATTTGATTAGATAGAGTGGTTGGTACCGATGAATTTGTATGGAAGTGACTGCTAATTTTCGGAAGGGCATGGTAAAAGTGCTATGGTGAATCTCGCACAAAATGTCATTGTGAAGTCTTTGTTCTTATTGCAATCTCTCGGTGTGCACAGTGGTGCATACAGTGGCATTTATCAATCAAATCAATGGTATGTATTGTCGTTCATCAATGGTAAATAGTATATTCAGGAAAAATTACATAAGCATACACATATGCTATGTTTCTTGTTAAAAAATATTATGCAGAATGTGTCAATGGTAATAACGAATTATATTGTGCTTCGAAAAGTAAATTGCATATGGGAAGGTAAAACGGCAAGTGCTCGTAAAGTGATTTAAATAGTTTAAAAAATTAAACAAAATGGAAAAAAATCAACATCTTAAGCTTAGCATATTCTTTTTTCATTCTTAAAAGCATATATAGTTGGGAAGTGAAGAAAAAATTTAAGTTGTCTATGTGAAGCTTTCTAATATCTTGAATTATAAATGGTACTTTACATTATACGCGGTATTATTAATGAGACGAGTGTAGAAGACAATCAAGTGCTTTTTTAATTGTAACCGGAGGTCCACGTTATCACAACGTCTGAGAATACGAAACTAATGGATTCCTGTTAAGGTATTGTGCACTCGTTTAAACTATTGCATAAAATTAATTAAATTTATCTATTAGGATTCTCACATAATCGACAGCTAACTTTACTTCGTCGGGGACTGAGAGGAAAACAATGGCACCAAGCGTGTGGGACAAAACTTTATTTTCGTAATATCCTCGTAATAAATAATTACTATCATTTCATGATTTGCTTAAATAGTTCTTGATAAATAAAAAGTAATTTGCATATACACCTTTAGTGAAAAAAGGGTTTTTGACTAAACTACTAATAAAGTCAGGTCTAGTCCCATGTTTTCGTGTCAGCACTCGACGAAGTGAAGTTAGCTAATGATTAACTGAGAGGCTAAGGATATGGCTTCAGCCGTCCGTACACAATCTTGCAAAATGACTGGGAGAACTCAAAAGGGATTACTTAGTGGGGGATGGTGAACAAAATTTTCATCAATCATGCCACTATATTCTCTTTTCCGGCCAGCTGTACGAATAGAAATTTCATAAGTAAAAATACCTGATATAATGCAGAATGCACGGAAATGTACACAAATTATATCGAACCTCTAATTAAATCTTAAACTTTTTATGTAGCTTCCTACTTGATGCGTCAGAATAGAGCTGACTTTAAATCGAATTTTAGACCGGGAAAACTCGAAAAATGTCCAAGAATTTTTTTAACTAGAAAAAATCGGAAAATGGCAGTTAATTTATTCGTTGACCGGGGATTTTTTTAATTTTAAGTTTTTCTTGGGTTTGATAAGAGCAATTTATAACGATTTCAACTGTGTAATAATAATTAAGTTTAAAATAATTAAGTTTAAAATAATTAAGTAATTCTAAAGTCCTTTACTTTTAAAAATATTATTTTTTCAGACTTCATTTCTAATCGTCCATTTTTATATTCAAATTTAAAAAAAACTTTTAACTTTAACTTAAAGTATTTTTAAATTATAATAAATTAATATTTTGAATGTAATAATAATTGACTGAAATCCTTACAAAATGAACAATTCTAAAACTATTTAGAATGAAACGATTTTCAAATTGAAACGTTAAAAATGACAATTTCTTAAGATTGAATTGAAGCTCTAATGCTCTTCTAATTATTTACAAGTTTTGAAGAATTTTTAATTGAGGACTTGAAAAATAACGCCACTCTGATTTTGTAAAAATATATTTTTTGTTTTTGGTTTTTTGTTGTTTAAACAATACTTTAGTATCGTGAAAACAATATGCAGTTGGGCCTATATATGGTGCAGACGTCGGAGATTAAAAGTAAAAAAATTCAATAATTAAAGTGTTCGGGAAACTTTAAACGCGTTTTTCTTGAAACACATTTTTTCAAACTGAGAGTACATATTACTTGAACACTGTTGCATGGGTCGATCTGAAATTTTGACAGTATCTTCACAATTAAATTTCCTATAGAGGTACGTAGCCGTTTTTAGATTTAATGTTAACTTTCTTTTTATAAATAATTTACTGCTTATTTTTTTGGCAAAAAATCGATTTATTTCTTCAGAAGTTCACTATTTATACAAAATTCGATATAAAAAACCCTACGTAATTCTAGAGCCAATATTATACTTTACGAGAAAACCGGCCTCCTGTGAAGGTTTTTTAAAAATATATAATTTTCAAGAGGGGCTCCGTTGTCGCCATTTTGTATCAAAATTAAAATAAAAAATTTGTTGTGTGAATAAAAATATTTAAAATTAAAGCGTTCAAAATTGTATAGTTTGAAAGAGTTCAAAATTTATTTTTGCAAATTAGAGCCCTTATAGTTGAATGATTTGTTTATTTATTGTGAGTCGTTAAAATTTCTTAGATCTAAATCTTCAATATTGAATGTCACAATTTTAATTGTTCTATTTTGTACATTTTTAATTTATAACTGATAGGGGCGTGAAAAAAACTAAAAACTTGGGTAATGCATCCATTTGAACTAAGGCTCAATTGAACTAAAGCCCATTTGAACTAAAACAGTTGAATGTTGCTTAATATTTTTGGCCTGTAGAAAAAGACAAGATGTATTGGATGTTATTTATTTTAAACGGTAGAGTTAATTTCAATTCGTGGCGTTGTGTAGCGCGGCGTGTACAATCCTTGTTGGTTAAATTGAAATTTTAACCAACAAGGATTGTACACGCCGCACCACTTAACGCCACGAATTGAAATTAACTCTACCATTAAAAATAACTAACATCCAATCTATTTTCTCTTTTTCTACAGGCCAAAAATAGTAAGCGTTATTCACTTGTTTTATTTCAAATGGGCTTTAGTTCAATTGAGCCTTAGTTCAAATGGATACCTGCCCAAAACTTGGTGTTGAGTTAAGTGTATGTACCAACTTTTTTTTTTAATCAATAAATTACCCGATTTTGATGAATATCGCTGCCATTCCAGTAGTCGAAAACTTTCGATCTTTTCGGAAAGCTCAAACCCGAACTCAAATAGTTCGAACTTCATTTTTTTGCACACCTCTAATAACTAAAATAGTTGAATTTTGAAAAGTGTAAATCAGAATATGACATTTATTAATTTTAAACGATTTAAATTAAAATAGTCCAACTTTAAAGTATTCCAGGATATAAAAAAACGTTGTAATTTTACAATTCTAATCAAGAAACTGTTCAGTTTTAATCCATTTCAAGGATTTTCCAATTTTAAATAATGTACATACGTATTACACAATTGTAAACGTTTTTTAATATTTACACTGAAGTTTTAAAATTAAAAATTCTTCGGTTACGAATAGTAAAATATTAATAATATTATAAAATATTTTGGATTTTGGAAGTTTCAAGTTTTAAATATTTAATTTATAATATTTTCAAGCAGGTTTAAAATTGTGTAATCTTGAATACCTGATTGTAAAATGGTATTATTTTTAAGGTTTGGTCATTGTTAAAATATGAAATCCTTCTATTTAAAACTTCAATTTTTAATGTTTACATTTTCAAACTGAAGAATATTCTTGAAGGCCTTTAAATTCGTATTCTTTATTGTATCATTTAGAGATAATGCCTATACTTTTGAAGCCCTTAGAATGATATTTTTAATTCAGAGAGTTTCACTTTGACTACTTAAATTTGAGGTTTAATTTTGATTTAAAGTAAACAGTTTTCTGCTTTAAGGGCATGTGATACTTCGTTGTGTGGTCAATCGGGTACAGTTCCCCCGGCTTTTTTTCCACAAAAATGAAAATTTTTAAAAACTGAATTCGGAGATGCTATAAAACATCATAACGGACGTCCCCGGACTCTTTTTTGAGGGATAACAAAAAAAATGTATTGTGCTAAATAACAATTTTATGCATTATTTTGAGGTTACGTCGTTTTTCATCTATGCCTTTCCGATAATTTGAAAATTATTGATGAAATAAACTTTTTTAATTGCCTGAAAACAAGGTTAGTTCCGGGAGATTAGTTTTATTTGTAAGTCCAAAATTTTCAGCCAAAAATATTGTGTAGTTTGGAAGTAACGCTCGAGAGAATTGTAACACACATAACCTCGAAATATACACACGTTGTTAGCAAAATTAAAATGTTTTTAAGAAAGAAACACACAAAAAATGTGCGGGAACGTCCGTTAGCATGTTCGCTATCATTTCCCAGATTTTGACGACAAAATATTTCTTATCCTAGGAAAAAAGCCGGGGAAATCTAGCACTGAAAAAATCCATACTAATTCCTAAGCGCTATGCAAATCAATTACATTTTGCTAAATTAAAACTTGTTTTAATTAAACCACAAAAAAAGTGTGTGGGGACGTCCGTTAGCACGTGCGCTATCATTTCCCAAAATTTTAAGACAAAATATTTATTATTCTAGAAAAAAGCCGGGGGAACCTAAAACTGGTAAAATCGACAATTTTCTAAGTATCACATGCCCTTAATGCCGTGAATTTATAAATTTTAATGTCCGTAAAAAATGTTTGCAATAATAACTTTGAAAAGACAGATGTTTTGTTGAGAGAAATTTTGGATTTTATAGAAATTGTTCAAAATTGAAAATGTTTGTGACGTATTTACATAGCCTCATTTGTGAATGTGTTCTCTGCTTCAAGTGATAAAATTTCGATGACCAGAAATACGCATCGAAGGTACAAAGAATAAAATAGCATCTCAAATAATTAAAAACAAAAAAAGTTTGTTATTGTAAATTCAAATTGGGTTTCTCAATTTTCAATCGAATAGCAAAACTGAATAATATTTTGAACGCTAAAGTTGGTAATTAAATCTTCAATCGTTTTGGAAAATGTTAAATTGTGGAAAGATCGCAATAAAAATATAGTTGACTGAGAAAGGGTTAATGATAAGAGAATACTGTTTGAAAATTGGAAGAGTTCTTGTGTGCCACTCGATCTGTGGCAAGCGATGATAGGCTATAATATTTACGTATCAATATCAATATCATCAGGCCTAATATACTTAACGTTGCGTACGTGTATTTATTGTTGTTGTTGAGTTAGATCTTATATCCTATATTAAGCTATTTCGTCTACAAATTTTCATTGTTATACCTCATTTTAAAAGAATATTTAAGCTATATTGGCGAGTGTGTTATATACATATAATGCGGTTTCAAGCCGTAACCAGTGCACTCTGATCGTCTATTAATTAACCGAGTAAGTAGAGTACGATTTTTTCAAGGTGACTTAAAGCACATGAACAAAAAAGGCTATAGTAGGAGAGAGGAGTAAGTTGGCGCATCCTTATTTACAAAAACTATAATAGTTAGGCTCACGAAAATAGTTATTTTGTCTGAATTCTTGCGTGATACGTAATTGATAAACAATGCACAATCAGTCGATGATTCAAAATATTTTTATTACAAGTTTATTTATCGGATTCTTTCGCTATCTTTTAGTTAATTTCATAATAAAGCTTTTATCACATTTGATCTTTAAGCTCATGAAGTTAGATTTTATAAGTTAGATGCCAGAGTGAAGCAATGGGCGTAAAAATCGTAGCTTGGCCTCGTGTCACGCATACTAATTTTTAAAACATCCCTATCGAAAATTCAAGTTCCGATGCCTGTTTATCGTGTGCTTTTCATGAAAATTCTAACTATGCTATAGAGTAAATTCCATGATGCAATCCAAGGTCCTACTAAACGCACCGCGACGACGGACTGAAGTTGGCTTTGAGATGTACATGATGTGCATCAAGATCACGTACGCCTGCTTTACCGAGGGGGTTACGTCGCGTATTGCAGTTTCTCTGCAATACCAATTCCAGAAACTTGTTGAGGGGGAGGGGGGGCATGCCCTATAGTTCTAAAAGCGTTTTTTGCATCAACCTAATATACACGTTAAAGTACAGAAACCTATACCTTAATTTTCTTTGCAAAGGAACCCGTACAGGACCATTCAGAGGTACCTTTGTCGGTGTAGGTTCTTTTGAAGGATCATGTACAGTTTCCTTCGCGAAATTCCTGCACAAAAAAGGTCAAATTTCTTGTACAGGTTCGTGTGCATGATCCTCCGAGTCACAGGAATCTTAAGCTGAGATACTTTCGACCAGCTATGAAGGTATCGGAATTCAAATTTTCGGTACCCTACCGATAGAAATCTCTGAGTTTTCTCTAGCGAAATAGCCTGGCCCATTTGAGACTATAAGCAGAGTCGAATTCAAACAATTTAGCCTGTGAGATAGTCTGAGAGATTTGGGTCCTTTGCAAGGTCCTTTTAGTGGTCCTTTTAAGAGTGGTGCGACGGTAATATAATGTTCCTTTTGTATTCGTCACGTACCGGGCGGGCAGACTTATTTACAGTAGTTGTCCGTCGCTAATCCGAGTCTCCCTTTTTAAATTTCTCTTCAAATTATTAACACTTTTATTAATTTAATGAATTTTCTCATTATACTTATTTATCATTATAACTTATATGCTAGTATACCATTTTCTAGTTGAATTAAGAAATGTTGTCTTTTTTGGCGTAACTTATTCCATTTACGAGAAACGTTGTATTAATTCCAATTTTAAGCATTTAAAAAAAAGTGAGATATCTGAAATCATAGAAACCCGTAGATTCCGAATTATTATGTTTTAGGCTGTTAACTATGAAATTTAAACAAATCTAATCTATTGATATAGCCCCTCTGCTTTTAATTTATGATCGTATTTCTATTTCAATTTTGGAAAGGACTTTTTAAAGCCTTTAAAACATTTAAAAGAACTACCTGGACCTTTGAATATATCTACCTGATTGCCTGTGGAGAATTTCTCTGAGCTTCTCTGACCTTAAATAATCTTTAGAATATACTCAGAGATTTCTTTCGGTAGGGTAGGGATGGTATAAAAATAGTATATTGCGTGACGAGGGTGGAAAGGCAACGATTTTCCGAGCACACGAGTGAAACCGTTGCCTCGACCCGAGTCTTGCATACAATTTTTCAACATGCCGATAATCGAAAGTCTAATTTTCGATTGAGGTATCATAATAAAAGATTTTCGTCAAATAAATGACCGAAATAATTTATGCGAAAAGTAATTGAGCTGCCGGGTCGAATAAGTGCACAAAACTTATTTCGCCGGAAATGGAATACCCCTGGAGGCTTTTAATAACATTTACAAAATTTAATTTTTAAAGACTATTTCTGAATATAGAATTTTATTGCTCATTCTTTTTCCCCTATGTAAAAATTTTTAGCTTTTTCATTTTCTTGTAATTAAAGCTAAAAACTGGCTTTTTTGTAAAAATAAATTTTAATTCGTTTTTCACTTTCAAATTTTCAGGTAATGTAATTCGAAATGTCCTTCAACTGATAAAGCAAAAGTAATTCAAAAATTTATTTTAAAAACAAATTTTGTAAATTTTTTCCTGAAGCGTGGCGCTTATCGGACTTCTCTAACTTCCAGTGTTTCGTTTATCGAGCTTATTTTGAGCAACAAAAAACTTTCAGCGACAAAGTTGTTAAAAGCAGTACAAAGAAGTATTCTGGGAAATTTAAGCCCAATCGAATTGACATTCAAGAAATTATTAACCTCTCAATTCGATAGCGACTAGGCGACTCGTGCGCAGATCAAGCGAGCGTTTCAGATCCGATTCTAATTACAGTTCCCCAGCGCCAAGAATAAAAACTAATAAAGTTATCAGGTAATATAAAAGTATTATGCATGAATAAATAATAGTTCATCATGTAAAATAATTTATTCATTTTATAGTATGTACAATAGAATGGTTCTATTTTTGAGACTAACTGTACAAAAGTAAAACAAAGCATAAACATCTAATAGTTGAGATCAGTGGTGTCAGAACGCGGATATCTCTAGCATCTGCAGTAGGGATTCTGTGTATATTTAAGTTGACACATGGCATTACATAACCTAAAAATACACAGGGATAACTACTGCGCATGCCAGAGATATCCGCGTTCTGGAACTACTGGTTGAGATTCAACGGATTCTTAATCCCGCGAATTTTTTAATGCTTCAAATTCGTGGAATTGAAAAAAAAGTGAAAGATCGAGAAAGTACATTTGTTTTTCATTCCTGTTGTAATAGAGCGTATGATATTCAATGAATACATTATTTTACATTATGAAATATTATTTATTTATACATAATACTTTGATACTACCTGATTACTTGATTATTTTTTATTTTTGGTGTCGGTGAACTAAATTATAAATCGGATCTGAAACTCGCTACCTAGCCGCTATCGACTGGAGACTTTCATAATTTCTTGAGTATCAATTCGATTTGGAAGTTTTTTATTGCTCAAAATTCGCTCGGTAATCGAAACGCTGGAAGTTAGAGAAGTCCCATAAGTGCCACGCATCCGAAAAAAATTTGCAACAATTTTTTTTAAATAAAATTTTGAATTAATTTTGCTCTATTAGTCGAAGGACATTTCGAACAATATTACCTGAAAATTCTATTGAGAAAAAGTTGAAGTGAAAATCGAATAAATACTATTTTTTTCAAAAAATACAGTTTTTTGGCTTTAATTATAAACCAAAAAAAGCTACAACTTTTTGCCTGGAGAGGTAAATGATGTGCAATGAAATTCTACATCTAGATATAGTCTTTAAAAATAAAAATTCGAAAATAGTTTTGAAAGCTTCCAGGTGCGTTCCCACTCCCGGCGAAATAAGTTATATGCCCTTATTCGAGCCGGCAGCTCAATTAATGAACAATCCGTCGACGCCGTATTTGTCGCAGACATTCAATTGCATGCGATTTTATACTAGAGCGCAAATCGCACGACAGGATATGTGCTTGTTTAAGTTGTTTATTATCGCCATGTGTTACCTCTAAATTAACATCGAATAAAGTAACTTAATTATGTTATTAAATTAATAATTAATGTATGCAATATCACACAATAATAGTAGAGCGCCAAATCACCCGAAGTGTCGGGTAATTTGATGCATCTGCATTACTTCAGAAAAACTAACAATAGCCTATTTTATTTATTTTTTTATTTAAAAATCTTGTTCTACTTACTATTCCGAAGATATCAACTTACCCAAAGTAGATTTTTCCATTATTTACGGCTGTATATTTTTCTTGGAAATTAATATTTTCTTCTAGGTAGCCAACATACCCACCACTCCTCTGCTCTAGAATAATAGTGCACTTTTATACGCATTTCGCCTATAATTTTAATTACCAACGTAAATCTACGTAAATTAATGTTCCCAGAGTTGACACAAAATTATTTGCAAGTTGATAATTTAGGTTTTGTCCTCTTCTATCATTTGTACAAATGTAAAGTATCAGGATCTACCGCCATATTTGTCGCCTTTAACTCTTCTTATTCGGTAAATAGAGTATAAATCATAGGGCGTGATACAGCTGACATGCGCCATTGTTCTTTAACAGACGAGACTGGTTTTTTGACAGAAAACTTCATACCATTATTGTGTCAGACAACCCGTCAATTCTTACATTTTAGGAAGCTTTCGCTCCATTTGTAATATAATTCTTATATTTAAACATAGAATTATATCATCCAGACATGGCTATAATTTTATATGTACGATTCACATAAATCTTAACATAAATCGGTGTTCATTTTGGTTTAACTGTAATATTTTCAATAACGAGTTGGTGTCACCAAAGTGAATGATGCTTATAATTATTGATTTTCGCTGCTTCATAGATTATAAGTTTTTGAGAAAGAATAATCTAATCGAAATTCATGTTCTGCTTTTAAATATTCTGAGATTCAATATTCAAAGTTATATATAGTAGCCACAAAAATTAAATCCAAGTTAGCTTTTATTGTTTGGGACAGAATACGTCAAGTGTCTCCACCTAAAATTATTGTTTTCGATCGGGTTGAAACCTGGCTAAATTATAGTCCTAGTGGACCTATATCAATTCACCAAACCATGTTTCCATTTATCAACCGGTTGTCAATACACAGAGGGCCGAAGTTGTCACTTTTCAGGTGCTTTTTCACCTTCATGTTAGTGTAACTTCTTTACGGATTATCCGAATGTACTTTTATTACAGTGGTTTGGAAAGCTCCATAAAAATGCATGGATAATATGAGATTTTCACGCTTAAGGGGAACACCTTATACCTATATAATATACATATTTGCACAAAATCATCTCAAGATAGTTAAATGTAAGATTACAGGCAAATTAAGTCTAACAGTATTTCTTCCCGTGCGCTGCGCAAGTTGAAGGTGGCCCCCTCAAGCGTAAAAATCTCAATTTGACCATGAAATTATTTCCAGCCCACTTTTTTTTTCTACATGACAATGAAAAAAAATTTTATGATAATTTTAAAGAACATGAAAAGAACTTCACAAAACACTATAATAAAAGTGCAATAGGATAATCCTAAAATAAGTTATAGTAACGTGAAGATGAAAAAGCGCCTTAAAAAGTGAAAACTTTAGGCCCCTATATATTGACAACCAGTTGATAAATGGACCTATGGTTTGGTGAATTCATATAAGTCTACTAAGACTGTAATTGAGCCAAGTTTCAACCAGATAAAAAAAAAACATTAATTTTAAGTGGGAACACTTTGACGTATTCTCCCCCTTTATATTTTAATTAAAGCTCTGCAAGTTCCTTACTGAGATTTTGGCTCAGGCATTTTCGTTTTCGTGGAATGTCTTGTTATGTCTTTTTAAAATTATAGAAAAAGATCTGTTTGGCCTATATCGCTAAGAAAAAAAGAAAAGTTATTGTTTAAATTTCTAAAATAAAAAGTCAATTTATGTCGAATGCTAACCTGAATGTAACCTGAGCTTCCAAAATGTATACTCCCAGATAAGCGTGTAAGTACGATTTTGTTGCTATTTACAAGCTTCTTATTTTGTGGCTATCACATTTTACCTTTGGCCTTGGTTTTAAATAATTAAAAAAGACAACGGATAATTCGATTTTTTCGGCAGTTTGATAAATTAATTTGTATGATTTCTGAAATTTCATATTTATTATAATTTTAAGTCATCACAAATCTGAACAAATATTGCTGCAACGGTTAAGGTTGTGAAATCTACAGAGAATAATTTATGGGGAGACACAGTTGATAATTAATACTAACTGGGTATAACTGATTATCAAAAATATCGTCTTGTTTGTTAATACACAAGATGATACAACTTTGTGCCCAGCTTCATTCATAGAATTTGCAATTCCGTATTTAAGGTGTTTCAAAGTATATTTAAGACTAGACCACTGTGCTGCCTTCAGAATTTGTTAAAAGTTACTTGAAATTCTAGCTGTATTAAACAAGTTCAGATTTCACAAGATCGAAAAGTTCTTGTGTTGTATGTGAATTTTAATGTTCGTTGAAGACGTAGTTTGTTTTTCCAAATCTCATTCATGCTTATTTTTGCTTATTGTTTAACATGCGGCTTTCCTATAGTTAATTCGTAATTTAAATTACATTTAAACCTGCAAGTATTTTAATTACTAAAGTAAGAAAAAAACTTGCCAAAGAAAAGAATAACTTTCCAATTTAAAAACAATTTATGTTGAAGAAGTATTACACCTCAAAACATTTATAATTGATGATCAATTTTTTATTTTGCGTGAAATTTCCATTGCTCGAACTTTTAATTAAGTTCTCAAGTCGCTAATTAGAAAAACGATTGTTCAAGAAAAAAAAAAGATAAATAATATTTGATGTTCTGAAGGTACTTGAAACTTGCGTTGCAATTATCTCTGAAGTCTGAATTTTGCACCTTCAAAGTAAAATTTGCACGTATGGATTGTGGAAAAAGTTCTCCTCTAAGTATTTGGAATCGCCGAGTCTATTTACGAATGTCAATCATGTATAATATATTATCAGAACAAATATGTTGAAAGCATAAAAAGCAGCACTATCTTGTGACATTACCAAGCAAAAATCGTAATGAAAAGGTTGCATGTTGAAGATTGCTTGAACGAAATCTATGAATCTATGAATGTAGTTTTCATTATCAGAAAATCAACACCATCAGCTGAAATATTTTCAATTCCTTACTCATTATCCGAATAATTCTTGTCAATGTACAATTAATGTATTTAAGCATTATTATCAATTACTGTATTAAAAAACACTTGAAAATTCAAAGTATTATTGTGCAAATATAAACTGGCTTTATTGGCCATTAATCGGAACATATGAATCTTTTTATCTTTTACAATCCTGCACTGCTAAATACACTTTTCCTCACTTTAATTTTCCTTATCTCTTAGGGGGCATCCATGAATCAACAGATCTGCTTTATGCTAGCTAATTTTTACACCCCTCCGAACGTCCATCTAGGCCCCCCCCCCCCCTCCTCCAACCGTCATGTGAAATATCGATTCCTCGTTACAAAAATAATGTACAACTTTTTATCTACTCCTGTATTTTGATAAGTTAATATAAACCCTTACTAATTTCATGCACAGTCACAAAGAATTTGAGCTTTTATTTACAATACAATCATACACACGGTGTGTTAAAAAAAAATTTAATCCAACTGACTATCACCCGCAATGTTTTTAATGGGATATGTTTTCTGATCACAATAGAAATCTTTTCCAACAAAAATGAAAGTCCGTTACGAAGCACTTTTTTACGTTAATTTTTCCATTTTTTTAGCTAAAATTTTAAAAAAATCGAATTGTGATCTATCGTTAATATATTATTAAACTAACTATATATTTATTTTAAAAAAACATTATATAGTCAGAAACACTCGTAAATAAATTTAAATTTGTTTACTATTGACTATTGATTCGAATTATTCCTTAAAATTTTTTAATCTAAAAATTTACCTCAAATCCCTCAGATTATTTTACGACATTTGAAGAAATCTTTTGAAATTATTTGAAATGTTTTTAAATTTTCTCTAAAAATAATTTTTTTAAACGAAAAATCATTACAAATTTCTCCAGGAATCTTAAAAAAAGTTTTTTTACTTTCTAGAAACCTTTCAAACTTTTTAAAAAGCTTTGACATTTTTTCCAAAGTTCCAAAATTTTGCATTCCCTTTCAAATCTTTAGGAATCTTATATACAGATCCAAGTAGTTTTCAGCAAAATTCCAACATTTAATTTGATTTTTTTTTAATGGGAAACTGAAGTGTATCTAAAACCTCTATTATTGAAGTGTCCACAAAATAGAAATTTGCAAACTAAAATTTAAAAATGATGACAAAAGAATTTTTTGAATAATTGATACTCGCACAAATCATTGGTATTGAAGTGAGAAATCTAGGAAATTAATATAAATCAATAGTATAGTTTAAAATATTTAACTTATAAACATTGATTTAATAGTCAATACTCAAGGTGAGTATGTTTCACTTTGTAATTATTAAAAAAAATTTAAACCTGAGTGAACAGATTCACTAGCTTTTTCGCTATAATAACAAAGTCCTCTTTTAGAGCTCGAACAAAAGTAAGATATATGGTCAAAAACTACGTGAAACTTTGGTGTGATATTAATGTCTAAATCAAGCTAACTTTCAGTAAAGTTTTGAATATAAATTTCATAATTATCCTGCAGATGTTAAGAAAAACATGAACCAACGACTTGGCGAAAATCAGAAAAACACTTTACATATTTCAAACATCCTATTTCATAACTTTCTCGAACCATACTTTCCACGGAATAGATTCCACGGATTCTGATTTAAAGATGTAAATCAAAATTACCTGTAGCTCTATAGAGCTCAAAGCTGTATACAGCTCTTTTATCAAATACTTTTGACTTTATACCTACCATATAAACCTTGTGTATTAAACATTTTGGTATTTTCCTTTTAGCACATTTTTAGCTAAATTAAGCATACTTACACTTGGTTCAATTGAACATGATTAAACTACGAATATGCACATTTAACAATGTTACAATATGTTTTTTTATGAGATTCATTAATAAAACATACTTATATTATTAATATTTTTTTATAAAATTTAAAACATTTTTTAAAATATATTACTATATTTTCATAATAGCCAATAAGAAATCAAACAATAAAATAAAAATGTGTAACATATTATTGCTAAATTGCGGGTGGTCGTCAGTTGGATTTAAATTTTTTTAAACCCACCGTATACATCATTTATAAAAATTCATTCAGTAAAACCATTTCAGGAGTTTTATACATATTTAGCGTCTTCATTGGTTTAGAAATTTATTTTTTAACATTATTATTATTAAAATTTGCAACTGTCAGAATGAATTTTCTTTTCAAATAGGGCTTCGTTCATTCTTTGTTTTGTTGTGAAATTGATGACGCACAATGGATTTCAATATTGCTATCAGGGGCAAAGTTACATACATTTTTCGTGTTTAAGCGTACTTAGAAAGATTTTAAAACGCACTTCAGCAGTAGAAACATTTAATCGTTGAACACTTACTTTATTCTGTTTTTTCTATTCATAGTTTCTTTAAGCATACGCAATTTTATTCATCCCATTTAAAAATATCTTACAATATTTTTATAAAAGTCCGATAAAAATATCGTGAAAAAACAGTCACCAGTATCCCTTTAGTTTAGTATCGATATTAGTAATAGTAATTAATAGTTTATGATGATCTGTTAATATGCACTAACAGATTGAAAATAAAATGTATTTATCGCAATTAATTGAAATGAGAAAATAGAGATTGTTATCATCTTAATTCCATATCAATTTTAAATCACTCTTGGTCATTCCGAATCAGTTTGTTCATCAGCACACTTATCGTTTTTCACTTCTATCCTCAGGGGTGAACGGCCTCTTGTGTATTTTCCTAAGCGAGACCGCAAATCTTCTCTCAAGGTTTCTCTCAAATCTCGTCTTGGTGGTTCACTGAAAAATCGATCATATTTTCAATAACAATATAAAAATTGCATAAGTCTTAAATTTATTTTTTTTTACTGAAAATTAAAATGTTTGCATACTTTAAATTGAACGATCCTTAGTGCCTTTTATTTAATTAGATAAATATTTAACTTGACATCTTATCTCTAGAGGATTCGAGTTGTTTAGAAAAGCAATGCGCTCAAGTAGAAACCAGATAACTATGAAATGCCCTCAATTAGTTCAATCTACAAACTTTGAAAATAACAATTTCAAATTAGAAACTTTTTAAAGCAAGTAATTTCCTATTTTAACCCTAGAACGCTAAAAAAAGCTTGCTCACCCTCTAATGGTTAACTGGGGCGATACATTATCCCAAACTTGTTCGGTGGTACAATGCTTTTTATTTGTAGCAAAACAAATTTAAAATAGTAAATTTTCTTAGTTTTTTAAGGTCATGAGATACTTCATCGTGTGGTAAATCGGGTTTTGTCCCCTCGGGGGTTTTTCCACAAAAATCAAAATTTTTAAAAACTGAATTCGGAAATGCTATAAAATAGTATAACGGACATCCCCGAACTCTTTTTTTGAGGGATAATAAAAAAATGTATTCTGCTAAATAAAAATGTTATACATGTGCACTATTTTAAGGTTAGGACCGGTTTACAGCTCTGCCATTCCGATAATGTAAGTCTGTGTCGTACCCATGCTGTCATTAGCCACTTAGAAATTATTTATGAAATAAACTTTTTTAATTATCTAGAAACATGGTTAGTTCCTAGGCATTAGTTACTACTTTTTCTTGATTCTCCCAAGTTTTCGGCCAAAAATATTTTGTAGTTTGGAAGTAAAGTTGGGGAGAATTGTAACACACATAACCTTAAAATACACACGTTAATGAAATTTATTTAAAAAAAAAAACTTTGTAAATTCTTCCATAAACGAAGAGTTCGGGGACGTCCGTAAACATTTTCGCTAGCATTCTCAAAATTGTTAAGCAAAAACATTTATTATTGTAGGAAGAAGGCGGGGGGAACTTCCTTGGCGGACTGAAGGAACCGAATGGAGCCTCTACAAAGTACCCGTAAAGACCCCATTCGGTTCCTTCTTAAGAAACTCGAAAAAACAGCAAAATCAACTTTTAAATTGTTGAAATTCGGATTCTACCTTAAAAAGCCCTATAGAAGGTCACGGACTAATCGCAATAGTTTTTTTGCAACGGTAAAAAGTTAAAAAAAATATGAGACGAATAACGACTGTTGACTGCTACTTACGGGCGATACGTTTGAAGTGTAGCAGTCAACATGCGTTATACGTCTTATATTTTTTTTAACTTTTTACCGTTGCAAAAAAAAAACTATTGCGATTATTCCGTGAGCTTCTATAGGGAATTTTAACGTAGAATCCGAATTTCAACAATTTAAAATTTGATTTTGCTGTTTCTACGAGTTTATTAAAAAGGAACCGAATGGGGTCTTTATGGGTCCTTTGTAGAGGCTCCATTCGGTTCCTTCGGTCCGCCAGAGTTAACACTGACAAAATCGATAAATTTGTAAATATCGCATATCCTTAATAAAAAATAATAAAAAAAACAATAGTAAAAATAATATTCTGCTCATCTTTTAAAAAATGTGGAAAAATTGTTTAAAAACAAAAATTCCATAAAACTGCATTTTCAGATAACAACGTACTTTTTCAACAATATGACCGATTTAAAAAAATAAAACGTAATTTTAAAAACATTATTATTTCAACATATGAATTAGAGTAGATGAGAAGAAACTGACATATGGCAATAATCTCCAAAAATAACAAAAATTGCTTATCTAACTTAACTAGAAGTTCATACACACCCTCCGTGCGCGACGAACTGATTTACTTGCAATTATTTTATTTGGAAATGAAGTTCAAGAAGATACCTCGATATTATTTTTACTATAATAACTGCTATTTGTACACGGCTTGACGGCCTCGCATGGGTACTTTCTCACGATTCCGAATAAATTATTGTACAAGCCTAAACATTTTAATGCAGTTTCGACAAAACAGCTAAAATGTCGGCGAGTACAAATTTTCATAGAAATACATAGTAAATGATCTCGACTCCAGAGGAGTCCGCAGGTGTCAAGCCATTTCGAACGCCCCTATAAACTGAATGGGTGACCATCCACGACGTACGAGCGGGTTGTGTACTCGAATTTCGAAAAGCCGGCTAAACTCAGGAGGTACTTTTCTGCAGTTTTTCTCTCAGCTGGCAAAATGTCTAGGCTAATGCGAGTACTTCGAATAAACTCGTATGTAGCCGTTTTTAATTAAATTGTACTAAAATTCATACAGTGATTTTAAGCCCATCTTCGTAAAAGAAAAATTTTCATTTGCGCATACATTTGAAGTTGAGTCCTCTAGCGGTATATTGACTCATGCTTAAGGACTCAAATGATGCTTTAACAACGAGGATGACTCTTGTATTATTTAGACCTCTATTGCAGCAGGGTTTTAAACACGAAACGGCATATTACAATAGCCAATAATATTACTGGTTATATCGCCGGTGCCTATGAAAAAAACCTATAAGCGCCGTGAAATGAGACCTTACTTATGAAAAAACTGTGAAAAAAACCTTATTTGTGAAAAAGTCGTGAAGAAAGACCGTATTTGTTAAAACTTTCAATTAAACTGTTTTATTCAACAACAAAAAACTATAATAATCATTTTGCCGTAAAAAAGTATTATTGGTGGATTATGCAAAGAACTATAAATAAATATCAAGATAAAATAGTATGTTTTACGCTGCTAGCCCCTTATTATTTGGGTTTAAGTGTTGTTTATACATGTATGTTTAATAAAGAGCGCGTGGATCTATAGATATTCATATAAAACATAGTTCATAATAGGAAAGAGGAGAAAAGTACTGGGCGGATAGCGCTGGGCCAAATAAACTGGGCGGAAATAATGAAAACTCACTGCAATTTTCTAAACTTGTTTATATATTTAAACAATCATGAATATTATAAATTATGAATTTTCAATGATAATTCAAGACGCACTTTTAAACTTTGATTATGCAGTAACAAAAATATTTATCTTACGAATATTTTAACTTATCGAGTTTTGCTTAACATCATTTATGAACTTCACAATATTTATGAACTTTGGTTCAGTCAAATAATTAATATGTCAATTATTATATCCACTGTTTAATATTGTAATAATTGTGTTTACTAAAATATGTTTTTTCTTACGGCCATTCAATGATGCGGATTTATTTCCACAATATTTATACAAGACGTGTTTTCTCACAGCGTTTACCAATATGTATTTATTTTACAGTATTTACTGAGATATATTTTTATTAATCGCATTTTATAGACATGAGTTTTTTTTTATCACAGCGATATAAATTACGGGTTCATTCTCCTAAGTACCGGCGATATGTCAGACTAAATGATTAATCATAGTAAAATATCTGGAAAAGTATATTGCAAGGGAAAATGTACTACAAAAAATCCTGATGAAGCAAAATGTTCAATTGAAGAGATTATTAAATTACTAGAAGAAATGAAGAAAAAGAAACAAATACTGAAATTCATGAAAATAAAAGCTTTTACCATCATAAAGTTGTAATTCTTTTTAAATTCTTATCAAATATATAGTGCCTACATTTTATTATAAAAATTAATTTGTTACAAATGTTCAAATGGTTCAAAATCTAAAAAATAATCAATTTTTGAATTTGTTTATTAAAATAATTTCAATAGTTAATAATTGTTGTAAATTTTCAAAGTATCGTAGGAAAAAGTGATTGGAAATACATTCCTTGTTGACTCCGTATACAAATTGAGGCTATTCTTCGAAAAATGGTCAAACTCTTAAGTTGCTTATGAAAGTAGTTTGAAGAATTAATCTTAAAAATTTGGTAAGTATGATTAATCGGAAAGACGTTCTTAGTTAAATTTGTAAAAAACTGACCTTATTCGTTTAAAAAAAGCCAAATTTTGAATTTTTTTATGAAAGTTGTTTAAATAATTAATAATTCCTGTTATTTTGCACTTAATAAATTGTGTCTATCAAGGCAAGTATTTCGTAAATAATTCCATTCACACTCAATCTCCGTCTCTGGTCCTCAGACCTCACACACTACATCAGAGTGGGAATAATATAAACAAGATAGTCATATTTCGAAGAAATATATAGTTGAGATGACCGAACATAAAACAGCCGAAACTTAAACCATAACATACTCCCCCCGTTGAGAGAGTAAGCGATCAACATTTATTTTCGACATCATCGCAATTTATCGGTAGTACAGCAATTTTTCGTACAGGTCTTTTTAACATTCGATTAGCGCTTTTTAAAGTTACAGTTCTTACAATGCCATCATTCCCTGGATGCAATTCATGAATCCTCGCTAGTGGCCATTGCATACAAGGCATATTGTCCTCTTTCAATAACACCAGCATACCTATCTTAGGATTCTTTGTATCGCTACGCCATTTTTGACGAACATTTAACTCATTCAAATACTCGGTACTCCATCTTTTCCAAAAATCTTGACGTACTTTGGAAATCAACTGCCAAGATGATAATCGATTGGATGGTAAGGGCAAGAGGTCAGGCTCGGGCAAATTAGTCAATGAGTCACCTATTAAAAAATGTCCTGGAGTTAAGGCTGAGATATCATTTATATCTGTTGAAATTGGACTGAGTGGTCTTGAATTCAGGATCGACTCGATTTCAACAGAGAGGGTGTAAAATTCTTCGAATATAAATAGTCCATTTGAAGCAACCCGTTTGAAATGATGTTTATAGGACTTTACACCAGCTTCCCATAGGCCACCAAAGTGCGGAGACGAGGGAGGAATGAAATGAAAATCAACTCCAATGCAGCTAGTGAAATCGAATATTTTGTTTTTGAATCTCTCAGACTGAAACAGATCATGCAACTCATTTAATTCACCTTTAGCACCTTGAAAATTGGTTCCATTGTCACTATATATGGACTAGGGTTTGCCACGCCGTGCAATAAAACGTCGCAAAGCTCCTAGAAACCCTTCTGTGCTCAGATCGCTGACTACCTCGATGTGAATCGCTTTAATTATCATACAGACGAAAACTGATACATAAATCTTGATCCTTTTTTGATTCCTATATTTTCGCTCTTTTATGTGAAACGGACCACAGTAATCTACGCCCACACAGTTAAAAGGCCTTGTTCTATTTACGCGTACAGCGGGTAAATTTCCCATTTTAGGATCAGTCAAAATTGGTTTTGCACGAAAGAAAATTACACACTTGCGTATAATTTTTTTGATTTGATTTCTCCCATCAACAGGCCAAAATTTTTGTCTTAAACTATAGAGAGTGGTTTGCACACCAGCGTGATAACAGTTAAAATGATAATGTCTGATTATTAAATCCGTTAAGAAATTTGACTTAGAAAGGAGTATCGGATGTC
>NC_046666.1:92690184-92694098 GCF_010883055.1 Belonocnema kinseyi
GTACAAAGAGGGCATTTATTGGATGTGGCAGTCACGAAAACCTGACGTTTCCCATCATCTTTACGTTTTTTAGAAGGAGGAGAATCCTTATCAGTAGCATCCGTAGCAGTATTATCGTTTTTGCGCTTAGAAATACGCGCTGCAGTTCTATATAAAAAATCAGTTAAATCTTCTAATTTTGGACATTCTCCATTTTTAATGGTGTCATCCCATTTTTCCAAGGAAGATTTATGAAGTTTTTCTTCAATAATAGCTACTATCATTTCATGACTGACATTTACCCCTAATGAAGCTAGTGACTGAAGATGCTGCTGCGATTAATCAGCAAGACCGATCAGTCCCTGATAGGATTCTGTTTCTTGAACCGGTAATCGTAGCAATAAACTAAGATGACGTGATATCAGGGTACGTTTATCTTCATATGATTTTCGTAGAAGATTCCATGCGCGATCGAAATTTTCGTTCGTAATAGCCAAAACTTGAATTTTACGTAATGCCTGATCTTTAAGCGCGGATTTAAGATATTACAGTTTTTCTACATTACTTATGTCATCACGGTTAATAATCATTGTGGTAAAAGAACCTCTAAATGATAACCAGTCTTCCACTTTGCCGCTAAAAGATGGTAATTCAGCTTGAGGTAGTTTTAGATTCCTTCTACTGTTGGATGCAACTGATCCATTCGCGATACCCGGATTTGAAATCGTGTCATGATTTACAGTATGTGAACTAATATTAAATTGAGCTGCGAGAGGTGTAACATATTTTTGAGCTTGCGCAAGGGTTTGGAAGAAAAGATCCTGAATGGTTTTTTTATCGGGGCTGCGATCTGTTTCATTATCAATCAGTTGAATCTCGTCATATAAATCATCAAACTTTGAAAACTGAGCAAAAACTGAGTTGTATCGTAATTGCAATTCAGCTATCTGAGTAGGGTTATTCGCGTCAATCTGTGCCAAAAATTCCTTAAATGTAGTTACATGCTCTCTAATTGTTGTGCTTTTTTGTAAAAGTATACTTAATCGGTCAAAGTCGTCCATTTTCGAAACAGAGTATAAGTGAAATTATTTCTCAAGAAAATTGAATCTTTCGTAAGAACGCATTTCAAATAAATATGAACTCGGAGCTCAAAACAAAATAAGGGACACTTCTTTAATAAGGACCATAAACGCACATACCCAATTTTGCCTTGACTCTGCCTAAATGATCTCGAGGTGTTTCACACGCATTGCCTCAATTTATTGCTCGTGAGGTGTTTTAAACGCATTGCCTCCATTAGTTGCTCGTGAGGTGTTTTGAACGCATTGCCTCAATTTGAATTGGTGTCGACTTGCATGTCTGGTACTCTTTCAGATACAGGGAGTTTTTTTAAAAACGCAATGCCCTGGTGAAATTGAAACACTATTTTCATGTAGTTGTGTAATCCAATAATAACTAGTGTAGCCAGTACCAGAACTGGCTTGAATGCTCGACGCACTTATGTCACATTAGCACTCCTGTATAGCGGCATAGAAATGTCCCACTATCACTTTCACAGATTTTTGTAACAGCTGTAATCAAACACTGCAGTTTGATTTTATAATTTAGCAGTAATGTCTTTGATACACTGATTCACTGATTAATGTTTTTTAATCAATCCGGCTCGTAGGACCAATGTTATTTTGCACTCAATAAATTGTGTCTATCAAGGCAAGTATTTCGTAAATAATTCCATTCGATCTAAATAGAATATAAAAATTTTTATTAGAGCAAGGAGTAAAAGAATCAGAGTACATTTCTCTTTCGAGCCTCTCCTCACACTCAATCTCCGTCTCTGGTCTCTGGGCATAGTATGTACTTTTAATTAATTAATTTTTTTCAAGATATAAAGTTGACTTACATTTTAAGATATAAAGTTGTGGACAAAAATTATACACATAGTATTAGTTGCTTTCATCCAGAATTTATTATTATGAACAACAATGATAATCATTGAAAAAGTGTTTCAAACATAATGCTTTTTTACACCCAGAACATCGAAGAATTGCAATATTGGAACAACCTGGGATTTCGCAATGTATATTAGATTGCGATCCAAAAGCAAAGTCGGCTGGATTTTCCAACTTTTTCAGCTCTACATCAATGTAACCACTTTTATACCATGAATATTTAAATAAATTTATGAATCTTGTTGAAGACAGTTGATTGTGCACTAATGATTGAAGCCTAATAATATTATTTCTTAAGTGAAAATTTAAATCTTCATCCATTAATATAACGCTGTGAAAAAAGTATTCATAATTTTTCCAAATTCTGAAGCCAAATACATCCAACGGTTGTATTTTACTCGTAGTTCCTGTTGGAATAATTTTTTAAGTTATTTCTTTATCCATAGGTTTTACGTTTTCCACCACAGAAGGGCAATGTCCACTCCAGGAGTCAATCAATAGTATACTTGATGAACCAACATTTGGAAAGTATACTTCTTTAAGCCATGTTTGAAAGTGATCTAAAATTATAGAATTTTGAAAGTTTTGCAATTTATATAAAAAAAAAAGAATAAGTTCAATAAGTGAAGGGATGTGCCGATTGACAGCATAACTCAATTTACAGTGTTTTTATTTATTTTTCAGGATAGGAATAAACAACATTGAATAAACCTTATGTACTGATTTTATAGCAGTGCACACGTTAGGGGTTTTACCGTTATTTTATCAAAAATATTGAGAAAGTTGAAAAACAAAGTCAAATAATTAAATTTTTTTATTTTACCGGCAAAGTATAGAACAAGTATGAACTTTGAGTTATAAAGCCCCAACTGAAGGAATCTGCTGTAATTTCACTATAAATAGTTTCTCTCGTTTTTCCGAAAGTGCTGTTTTTCGAACTCTACCATTATTCGGAACATCCCATCAATACCTTTGAAAATTAAAATGCATTATAACATATAATGGGTGACAAAATTATTTTTAAATTACCTGAAGTTAATTTTCCGGATTTTGAAGCAGTTACATATACGTTGTCTGGTTTGAACAAGTCTTTCACTACAACTGGAAGTTATCGATTGTACCAAGCATTGTACTTGTCTTTTTCCCTCAACTGCTAACGTACGGCCTGAGTGGATTTCCAATTGAAATCCACTTTAATCTGAATTGTATACGTCCTCAATTCCTATTAACAGAATAAGATGTTTTACATCAATAATAAATTCATCTGCTTTTCTTTGTAAATAATCTGCTCCTTCAACTGTTTTTTTGTTAGTAATGAATTTATTCACTTTTCTTCCAACAATTCTGTAAACCCTTTTAAAATTTTTTACCCAATGTGTCGACGCTTTGAAACGAAAATCTTCATGTCCAATGTCTTTCTGGGCTTATAAAGCCCATTTTTGTAAATTTGTATCGTGAATAATATGACCGGCATCAACAGCTGCTTTGAAATCTTAGCACCTCCAAGAGCGCCGATGATAAGGACGATCAATTTAACAGAATATTCCGGGTACAATCGTTGCAACTCCCTTATAAGGTCTCGAGACCTCTCTTTCTTTTCATTCTCCTTGGTTATGATGTTTTTGTCAGCTGGTGCCGAAAATTCGATAACAAACATGGTTCGCTTCTCAAAGTCGAGAAGAACCATGCCAGGCCTCGAGTGAGCAACAGAAACAATTGTCGAGAATATAAAGTTCCAGTATATGCGACACTTCCCATTCTCGACAATTGACTCAATTTCCCTAGGAGCATTTAGAGGAGCGATATTAAGGTGAATGCCGTAGGAGTGACAGAGATGGTAATAAAGCACTCTTAGTGCCGCATTGGGCCTTTGAATGTAGGTCATTCCCGCGTAAGTTGGACAACTAGATAGTATGTGAGCTAAATGCTCGGGGTGTGCATGGCACGCCCTGCAGCTATCATCGGCAATGTCTTGGCTCAAAATGT
>NC_046666.1:92694198-92695244 GCF_010883055.1 Belonocnema kinseyi
GACTACTCTCAATTTGGTAGTAGTACTGGAATTTTTTATAACGCTGTGATGGGGCAAATAAAAACCATCATTATTGTTAGGCGAATTATTTAATGACATGTGCCTCAAATCTAAGTAGTTTTGGATGACCGCCGTATACTGTTCTTTAAGTTCCCGATCTTTATCAAATCTCTTCTGGAGTTCCTTTAATCTTTTCAACGCAGTTTGCTTCGATTCGCCTAATGTTTTAGTTGTCGCTCTGAATGGTAAGGCGACTATATATCGACCGCTTTGATCTCGTGTCACGTGTTGCTTAAAATGTTCCTCGCAATCGATCTCTTCCTGCGAAAGTGTTGATTGAGACAAAAATTCCTCTACTGACCAAAATTTCTCAATTATCGCTTTCAAATCGGTTGCTATGCAGTTATTAGATTTTATGATTTTAGAATTTTTTTGACACTCTAAACTTCCGCCAATTACCCAACCTAATCGAGTTTTTTGTAAATAAAGGTCATTGCCGTTTTGAGATAAATTTATGGAACCTATCGATATTAAAGAGAGACTTGTACCTGCGCCGATCAATTTGTCAATTGTTCTGGGTATGTGAAAATTGGGATCAGCGAGTAGTATATTTTTAGGAATTCCAAGATTCTCGCGTGATATTACTTGATTCGGAACTAAATCAGTTATATTGGGAATTACTAAAAAATTAAGAGTACGCTGACACTCATTATAAACTGATTTGAAAGTTATGTAAACCATATTATTTACAACTGTTGTGAGATTGTTTACAGCTCCAATTGAAAATGAACATTTGAACGTTGGAATTTTTAATTTCTTTATGAGGTTTATTGTCACAAAATTCGTGGTTGAGCAAGTATCAAGTAATATTCGTGCCTTTGTTTGATTTTTCTTGTTGTCAAATACTTGAACTATCGCACTCGTCATTAGCTGACAAGCTGGTGAAGAAACTAGAGACTTCAAAGTGATTTCCGGGACAGGCGTTAATTGTCACAATTCACTGGATTTTTTCGAATCTTGTGCCTTGGTGAAGTGTAATAAAGTAT
>NC_046666.1:92695344-92697940 GCF_010883055.1 Belonocnema kinseyi
ATGTATATTCTTTGCCTTTTATATCTTTCATATTAGCCAAAACTTTCCTCGTATCACCGATGAGTTGAGTCATAAAATTATTATCTGTACGTAATAAACAGCAAATACACTTTACTCTAACATCAACAGTTAAATGTACTTATTCAACAATAATTAAGTAAATGAATTAGTTACGAATAAAACATTCTATAGTAAATCTTCCATAAATATGTACAAATAAATAATGTATATTGTAAATATAAAATATACGTTATCTATACGAATGTTCATTACCGTAAGTATATTTACGATACTTTTAATGTTTATGTGATTCGCATTACTCATAATAATATCATCCGAAATTTTTTTCGAAAAAATATACTTACTTCCGGTGACATGGATAAAAGTGTGTGTAAGAGTTTAGAAATGTAGTAGAATTAGAAGATAAGTCAGTAATAAATGCATCACTAACTTTCTACTCTTTTTGAAAATACATTTTGACTTTTTTTTGCTATAACACATCGAGCATTAAGAATGTCAATCAGAATATTTTATCGCACTTTAGCATAATTTTTAATGGTCATTTTTCTGAGTATCAAGCTTTTGAATGAAAAAATTAATTAATGAATTTAAAGGATTTGTTCATGAAACTTTAATTCTTAACTCAATCGAGCTGATTTTATAAAATTTCTATCGAGAAATAGTAAAAAAATAGCAAATTACCCCCCCCCCCCCAAATAAACCCTTATGCACAAAAACTGTGACATAGGGGCATATTTTCAAAAGAAAGATATTGATACATATATGGTATATCTTGAACTGTAAGTCAACTTTATATCTTGAAAAAAAATTAAATTAAAAGAACATACTATTTTTAAACCTTTTTTTACGCATTTTCGAAAAGATTATATACATAATATTCTAATATATCGACTTTTGCAGCCTAAATAGTAAGTAAATGCTAACAAATATCAGAAATACTGAAAAAAAATTTTAACATTTACTGCTCAAGAATCACTGCTAAAATTGAAAATTTTTATAACGATTTTACACCAGCAGAATACAGTTTGATGAAAAAACGCTAAGGGGATTTTCTTCTTGATTTTTTCCTAGAATCGATTGGTACAATCATTTTTTTTAAATAAAATTTTTGAAAATTTCTAATTGTTTGTAACAATTTTACATGATCAAATTGGAGTCTGACGAAAAAACATTATAGAGGTTTTCTTCCCAACTTTTTTCGTAGAATCGATTGGCACAATTGTTTTTTTTTTTTAAATAAAATTTTCGACAATTTGTTTAAATATTTTTTTATAAACAATTCCAAATGACAAAAGGAAAAACACGTAAACTAAATATTTCTATTTTGTTCATGAAACTTCAATTTTTAACACAATCGAGCTGATTTTATAAAATTTCTATTGAGAAATAGTAAAAAATAGTAAATTTACCCCCCCCCCCCCTCCCCAAATAAGGGATTACAACATTTGTGCACAAAACTGTGATCATATGGGCGCATTTTCAAAAGAAAGATTTTGACATAAATTTCATTAAAAAACTCCAAATAGTCCATGAGATATTGAAAAAAAACTGTTTTTAGGGGTGAACTTTTAGTACGATTTTCACCTTCTTAGTTAACTCTGTAAACAAAATTGTGTATACTAATTCAAAAATACCCAACTCTGAATATGTTTATGAAAATCGTTTGAATGATTAATAATTATTATAAATTTACAAAGTATCGTCGGAAATTCTCATCGAAAAACGTTGTTAGTTCACTCCGTAAACAAATTGAGCCTATTATTTAAAAAATAGCTTAACACACAACTTGCTTATAAAACTAGTTTAAATAATTTATAATTGTAAGTTTTTAAAGCATGATAGAAAAAAACATCAGAAAGATATTCTTAGTTGATAGTTCTTGTCAATTTGCAAAGCAACATAGAAAAAAGTCCCGGATAGACATTCTTATAATGGACTCCATAAACAAGTTCAAACATAGAAAAAAGCGAAACTCTTCATGTTTTAATCGAAAATTTTTAAATCATTAGTATTCCTGTCAAGTTGCAAAGCATCATAGCAAAAAGTCATCGGAAACATATCTTCAGTTAATTCTGTAAAAATTTCAGCTTATTCGTAAAAAAGAGACCAAAATCTTAATTTTTTAATCTAAATTGTTTAAATAATCAATAGTTCTTGTAAATTTACAAAGTAAAATAGAAAAGAATCATCGGATATAAATTCTTATAATGGACTCCGTAAACAAATTGACTCGTAGAAAGAAAACCAAAATCTTATTTTTTAACAGAAAATGTTTAAATAATATTCTTGTAGATTTTGCAAAGAATCATAAAAAAGTCATCGGAAGAAAATTTGTAGTTAATTCTGGAAAAAATTGAGCTTAGTCGTGGAAAAAGACCAAACTATTAATTTCATATTTCGTTTGTTTAAATAATTAATAGTTCTTGTAAATTTACAAAGCAACATAGAAAAACGTAATCAGATAGGCATTCTTATATACTAGGCAATCTGATAAGTCCCTGAAAAATGAAACATGGAGACGTTTTTTTGGCCAAAGTCGGTTTTATTTTTCAACATACTCTCCTTTTAGGTCGAT
>NC_046666.1:92698040-92708172 GCF_010883055.1 Belonocnema kinseyi
TTTTCTTCTTCAAATGCGGTCGTTTTTCGGCGATTTCGATTTTCAATCAGTCCAATAATGATGAATAGTGTGCTCCGGTTATGGTTTTACCTTTTTCAAGATAGTCCACGAATATTATGCCCACTGTTTTGCCTGTTGCGTTGACTCAGGAGTGTAGTAGTGGATCCAGGTTTCATCCATGGTTATGAATCGGCGCAAAATCTCGGTCGGCTTACGCGAAAATAATGCCAAATTCTGCTGGGAAGTTGTCACACGAATTCGTTTTTGGTCCACTGTGAGCAAACGCGGCACCCATCGTGCGCAAAGCTTCATGCCCAAAACTGAATGCACGATATTGTCCACACGTTCCAATGATATGCCTACAGCATTAGCTACCTCTCTCAATTTCACTTTGGGATCATTCAACATCATATCATGGATTTTTTCGACATTTTCAGGTGTAGTGACCTCTTTTGGGCGCCCAGATCGTTCTGCATCAACTGTGCTCGTACGGCCACAACGAAACTTGGTAAACCACTTATGAATCGTTCCAATCGACGGTGCAGAGTCCGGGTAATACTTATACAGCTTGGCCTTGGTCTCGGATATCATTTTCTTGCGAAGATAGTAGTGGTTGATCAAAACTGGAAACTCAGATTTTTCCATATTAAAAAAAAACTCGGAGGTTAGTCGCTTCTCAGTGCTGTAACCTGTAAGTGCGTAAACATAAATGGCTGAAGTTTTGACAGGCGTCATTTGAAGGATCAAGCTCGACGAAAATGGTTCACATTAGTGAATACTAATGCCATCTCTTAGAATTTTCAGGTACTTATCAGACTGCCTAGTAGTCCAGTATTTTTAATGAAAAAGTTCCGTTAAGGTGTCCCTTTTGACATATCAAAAATGCTAGAACAGATCAATTGCCAAACCGGTTACATTTGCGTTGACGTATAACTCCCATTGCAATCTCGAGCGAAATGTCCAACAGAGAAAAGAAAGAGGACACAATTATGAGAAAAATTTGTTATAAAATAATCCGGTATCCTCCATAGGTTTCGAGTTATGATACATAGAAGAACCCCCTTTTTTATTTTCAATGAGAAAAAACTAAGTTTCAAAAAACACTGTGCATCTGCGCACCTAATTACTCGGCGGGAAACTGTTCCACAGGTGAGTGAAAGTTGACTGAATTCTCTGTAATTGCAAAATTTATTACCTACAATAATAGATCGTAAGTTGACCCCTCAAAGTTGGCCATTTTTGCCTGTTTTTACGGGCAAAAAAGTGGAGTTCAGATTTTTCAAAATAAATCGTGTCCGTTTAATTTGCGCTAATGATGCTAGAGAATAAAACTGAGTCTAGCAAAATCTGCGCAGATCTAAAAAAAAAAGATATTTTAGACCTATTATTTTGGGAATTGCAAGGTATCAAAAATGGATTTTTCTATTTTTGACTAAAAGCAAGGCATTTTTTTAAATCTCTTGTTTCCTGTGCATCCCACGAAAAAAATTACTTAAAATTAAATGAAAATGGAATCATGTTGGCTTTAATTTAAAAAAAGTGTCCTAGCCCTAATAAGTCACGAGATATGACCTTGGAAAATGCACTCTTCCTGCATAGAGGCACCTGATCGTACCGTGAAATAGAAATACGGTCGAATTTCGAAAAAATGTGTCTGAAATAAGTGTATCTAATTCATTTAGCATGTATAATAAGTCTTTCACCATTAATAAATAATCAATTTTTTAAAACAAAAGCTTTCTATCACCAGTTATGATTACTTTTTGGCCTTCTTTTTAGTATTTTCGTGGGAAAAAAGTGATTGTAATTGATTGAAAATGTATTATGTTTTTTATCGATAAACAAATATGTTTCATTAATAATTGTTTACAATTAAATCTTTTCATAACCACTGTTGAGTACTTTTTGAGTACTTTTGTGATAAGAAACTAACATGGATTAAAAATGTGATATATACTTGTCATCAGAAAACAAGTTTTTAATAATTTTTTATAACAATAACTTCTGATGAATACTTTTTCTGTATTTAATTCCGCACTTACCCCCAATACACTTGTAATTTGCAGTGATTTCTGTAAATTGCACATAATATTCTTTGACAATTTTTCTGAATTAAATATAAGTAATTGATTATTTAAAAGTGATTACATATCAAATGTAATTGTTAAAAAAAAAGAATAAAGAAGTAATTATATAAATTGGTTGTATCTAAAAGTTCTTCAAGTAAATGATGAAGTATATATCACATTTTTTATCAATTATAATTACTTTTTTTCTAGGAAAGTACTCAAAAGTGGTTATGACAAGATATTGTTATAAAAAATTATTAATAAGTGGTGATAGAAAGCTTTTGTTTCAAACTATTGATTATTTATTAATGGTAAAAGACTTACTATACATGCTAAATGAATTAGATACACTTATTTGAGACAATTTTTTTCGATATACGACCGTATTTCTACTTCACGGTACGATCAGGTGCCTCTATGCAGGAAGAGTGCATTTTCCAAGGTGATATCTCGTGACTTATTAGGGCTAGGACACTTTTTTTGAACTGAAGCCAACTTGATTCCACTTTAATTTAATCTAAGTAATTTTGTTGTGGGATGCACAGGAAACGAGATATTTAAAAAAATTCCTTGCTTTTAGTCGAAAATAAAAAAAAATCCATTTTTGAAACCTTGCAATTCCCAAAATAATAGCTCTAAAATAACTTTTTTTTAGATCTACGCAGATTTTTGTAGATTCTATTTTATTCTCTAGCATCATTAGCGCAAATTAAACGGAAACGATTTATTTTGAAAAAACTGAACTCCACTTTTTTGCCCGTAAAAGCAGGCAAAAATGGTCAACTTTGAGGGATCATAACTTATGACCTTTTATAGGTAGGACACTGTTCTTTTCTACATTCTCATCATTTATGATTGAGAAAGTATTAGAATCGTCGGAAATTTGACATCACACTTTTTCAACGGAGCTGCACGTTTCAAGACCCCCTGAATCCAAAAGTCAGGTTTTCACGATGGCGTCTGTCTGTCCGTCCGTCCGTAAACACGATAACTCTCGAAAAAATGAACGAATCAAATTCATTTTTTGCACACGTTTTTTCGGTCCTAAAAGAAAGGGCGAGTTCGTGAACCAGCCAGTTTTGATAAAAATTCAAAAAGTGAGCGCATTTTGAAAATTGTTGAGACCACTTTTTTCTGAATTTGAAAATTCTATGTACGGATATTTATAGTATTAAAAAGAACAAACAATTTATCATTATGACTTTTTTCGAGAAAAAGAAAATTCTCAGAGTTATAGCATTTTCAAATTTTTTTTAATCAAACGAAAATCAAAATTTGAAGCCGAAAATCGCACGATATGAAAAAAAGTCAAGAGAAGAAAAATATTTCTTTTCGAAAGCCCTACAAGATTATCATAACCAATTTTTGAATTTTCTTCAAAAATCGAAAATTCAAATTTTGATTGCACAAAAAATAATGGAAAATAAAAAATTCCATTTTGTGGACAAACTATGTAGGGTACGAAAAAAGATGAATTAACAAAAATTGTTATCCCAAAAAAGATCTACAATTTCGTTAAGAATCACTTCTTGATAGGATGCGTACTTTTTGTTTGATACGTGAAAAATAACGATGAAAAAAATATTTAAAAAAATGTGTGGAAAAACGACGAAAGTTACGAGAAAAAAAAATCCAACAAAACCTGTTTACAAATATCTGTCGGAAATCGAGCGCGCAGCGCGAGTGTTACGATGAGAATGTGTATCTCAAAGCTTACAGAGCTTTGAGAAACTTAATCTTTGACTATACTTAATGAAGTAGACAATTCAGAATATGAAGAGGCATATAAATACTGCCATCTAAAAGAGATATTTTTGATTAAGTTTTTTTCAAGCATTCCCAATGCAAAGAATAAATATCCGAGCGCGAAGCGCGAGGTGTATTTATTTTCGAGCGCGAGGCAACTTATTATTGAGCGCGAAGCGCGAGATTCAACCGTCGCACGCCCTAGGCGCGCTCAAACTTGCGACCGAAGCGAGTCACGCTTTTTTTTAAACTAAGTGATTTCTCGCTAAAAATTGACAAATGTTTTTTTTTTCTATGTATCTTAACTCGAAACCCATAGAGGATATCGGATTATTTTTTTAACCAAATTTTCTCATAATTGCGTCCTTTCTTTTTCCTCTTGGACATTTCGTTCTAAATTGCAATGAGAATTATCCGTCCACGCTAATGTAACTTTTGGAACTGTTCCAAAAAAAGCCCGGTTTGGCAATTAACCTGTTCTAGCATTTTTTTATATCAAAAGGGACACCTTAACGGAAGTTTCTCATTAAAAACATTGAAAATTGGATTTTTTCGGAAATTTCACTTATTATTTCAAAGTAACGCCTGGACTAATAATGGACTCCATAAACAAATTGACTCGTAGAAAGAAGGCCAAACTCTTAATTTTTGATCGAAATAGTTTATATAAATAATATTATTGTAAATTTGCAAGGCATCATCGAAAAAAAAAATGATCGGAAAGATGTTCTTAGTTAATTCTGTAAAAAATTGGACTTATTTGTAGAAAAAAGACCAAACTCTTAATTTTTTAATCAAAATTATTTAAATAATTAGTAGCTCCTGTAAATTTACAAATTAACATAGAAAAGTGTGATCGGATAGACATTCTTAGTTGATTCCATATACAAATTGTACCTGTTGGTTGGAAAATACCCAAACTTTGAATATCTTTGACAATTGTTGAAATAATTAATAATTATTGTAAATGTGCGTAATATCGTACAAAAGAGTTTTTGGAAGTACATTCTTTGTTGATTCTGGAAACAAATTGAGCTTATTCGTTAGGAAATAGTCATATATGAAAATTGTTTGAAGATTAAATGTTTAAAAAAATAAGCCCCAGTCGAATTCGACACGATCGCTGTAACTTAATAGCTATGAATGATTACATCGATTGCCTTGACGCAGTAGAGGTGGTGTAACGCGTTTTCTATAACACTATGGGACTGTGACAAAATAACGATAACACTATAAGCTTGGACCAACTTTCAAATATAGTATATTTATTATTAAAAACCCAGAATGGTGTAAAATGTTCAAAAATTATGCAATTTTTCAAAATTTCAAAAATTATATAATTATCCTTTCTACTAACGACAATATGTTTACGTCCTCGTCGTGACACCGCACCGGCGCGACGTTGCACGGGAAGCGAATCTTCTTCGCTTAGTGCTTGATGGTCTAGCAATTTCCGCATCCTCAGTCTGTAAAAAAAGTAGAATTGTAAACGAAAGTTTAGCAAAGAAAATATTTGATCTATTAGTAAAGAAATAAATAGAAAATGACGATCAGATCGAAACATTCAACGAACTAAGAAACATATCTCTACACCTCTGACTCTTCTCGCTCACTAGCTTACGCGTTTGGTAGCAAGAGGATATTTCTTGCCGAAAATTTGATTCTTATTACTTATAGTGATTTTTAAATGGTTACATGTGTATATAAACAATTGACATGAAAAATGCCTAAGATATTCCTCCTATATTGGAGAACAAATCTGTCACTAGAAATTGTTATACTATCCGAACTACCATCCGAAGACCGAAATTTTGTATGACGATTCTAATTAACAAATCCACTATAACTATGTTTTGCTATTTTTATTAAAAGATTTTTTTCATATTTCAAACTTTTTAAATTCATTCTTGAAACGTCCAACTGAGAGCGTCATACTATCCGACTGCTCAAGCTTTGAATGCCGCTTCAAATTCTTAAATTTACCATACCTCATTTCTTGCTATTTTTATTTTCAAACAAATGTTTACACTTCGAAATTTTAAATTCACGTTTAAAACATATGATTGAAACATTCTAACAAAAAATTTATAATCACTTACCGAGACAATTCTCGAACTTAAATGGTTAACTGGGGTGATGTGTTACCTCAGTCGAAATTCACCGCCGTACAGAACTCGCACTAAACACTAATACAGTCACTCAGTAAACTCAGATCGACTGTCGTACAGTCAAAGTCAATCCAGGCCATCTACAGGCAACGCTGGTAGACCACTGTGTCTATAAATAAACACCAGTGAATCAGTAGGTTCTCTCGACAGCCTTTACACTTTTTTTCGAGCCATGTTCGTAAATTTCTCTACACATATGCCCAATTCCTTGAACAATCCTATCGTTTAGGGTAGCTTTAAATATCTTCTAGAGTGTGTTCAAACAGGTTATTGGCCTATAGTTCTCTGGGCTATCCAATTCGCCTTTCTTCGGTTGGAGTACAGTGCGTTCTAACGCCGGCCACTGCTGGATTGGGCGTCTTCAACTTTAAATATGACGTGAAAATGCGGGCTATATGTTGATGTGTGGAGGTAAACTTCTTTCTTTGTTAAAAATTCGTTTCATTTTTAGTTGAAATTTAATTTGTTCAACTCAAATTTTAGTTGAAAATTCAACTTTTTAAACAGTTATCTTTTTCACTTGAAAATACAATTATATCGTTGAACACGCAAATATTTTGTTGAAAATTCGCCTTTTTGATAGTAAATTGATCTTCTTGGTTAACAAATTCTTTTTAGTTGAACATATTCATCTTTTTGTTTGAAAATTCAACTATTTGGTTGAATGTTGAACTCTTGATAAATAAATTCGGTCTTGTGAAGGCTGAATTCAACTGTCTTTCTTTTCTTAATTAAATTTTTGTTTGTCGAAATATCAACTATCCCAAACTTTGTTGAAAACTAAACTTTTGGTTGATAATTTAACTGTTTTGGTAGGAAAAACAAACTATTCATTAAAAAATTTAACTACTTGGTAAAAAATTAATTCCAATTTTAGTTGAAAATTCTGGAAAAGGAATTACTGAAAAAAGGCTGCGAATTACATACCCTTCAAGTATAATCTTTAAAATGAAATAACTGGCAATTCAACACTTTTCCCATTCAACAATTTCCAATATGCTTGACGCAGCATTTTTGTCGTAGAATCTAAGAAGAGAGGAGAAAGGTATCGTTTATTGCGAAAACATTTGAATAATGTCAATAATGATGACCTCAAATTGATAACCTTTTATTATCACGCGATGAAGGCCTCTTACAATCTCTTCAATTACGCAAAACATTACTCAAATATCAATTTCCAGATATAATTTATGAAAATAATTTCAAAAAGATTAGGTAAATCAGCTAATATTGTCAATAATTAAGATAATCTTAAAGTGCATACAAAATTACGAAAACTATCAACAGAAATTGAACGGATTAATCGATTTTCTTCTACCTTTTTTTAACATCTCGTCGTTATGTTATGAAACTAATGCAGCATATTAAGATTAAATTTCTTTAAATTTTAATAAAGTTTAATTTCTCTCAACGGATTCTAATTCTGTAACAATAGGAAGGTTTAGAAAAAAGGTTGTAGAAAAAATAACACTTTGTGAACTCCCACTGTTTCATTGAGTAATTTGTCACGTCGTTATTCCGTTCACCATGGGTACACTCACGGTATCGGTTTGTTCCTTCTCAGACTCATAAAACGCAACATATTTTAAATCAATTAGAAAAAACAATAACCAGACATTTTTCGAAAAACCCCTCTTTGAAGGATTGTATTTATCCATTTAGATTATACGGTTAAAATATGACATGAAAAAATTCATAATTGTAGGAGAAAAGTTGTTATCTGTAATACATGGAATAAAAATCAAGTCTGAGGAAGCGCCTTAATGCAGTCCACGCTGTGTGGATGAAACTTTAAGCTATCCAACAGACAGATGATTAATCTATATGTGGTTTAATCGAAAGTTTTCCGGTAGTCAATCAAGGACATCCATAGGTCGCCCAGGTAGGATGCTGCGTCTTTGCAAACACATCTTTCGATGAGCAGGTTCTCCCGAAATCCAGCTACGCTTTTCTTTAAGCCGCGCTGTTCGTACATGTCCCGCCATACAGTGCCGATTGTCCGAACAATCCTATCATTGAGAATAGCTGTGTATTTCTTAGAATCAGAGAAGTTGCTCATCTACCGGAGAAGCACTGTGCCTCATTCCTTCAACCCCTCCAGAAAAGGCACTTTCTACTTTAGATCTGGTGTGAAAATGCGGGCCAGATGCTGCTGGGTTAAAGAAAGCTTCTTCTACCAGAAGGTCTTGATATCATCTGGTCCCGGGGCGGAATAGTCCTTCATGCTATTTATGTTCTTTGAGTCTTCTTGCCGTGAATGAAGAACTCTGTAGACTTCTCTGCAAAATGTTTCGACCTGCTCTGGTTTAAACAGATGGTCGACAGTAACTTAAGGATATCGCAAAAGTTGAGTTGGGTCAGAGAAAAACTGTTAGTTTTCTTAGACCCGCCTCTTTCTCTCTCTCTCTCTCTCTCTGATTTAGATTTGTCCTAGAGTAAGATTCCCTTATTCTGCCAAAAACATGTTGCCTGATGGTCAGCAGCTTTAACTTGTAAAGTGTGTGATAACGGATCCGCATTTCGCGTGCGAGCTGTCAAACCTTGGTGGTGAAATTCTTGCCAAATGATATATAGTCAATTACACACTGGATGCTGGACGCGTATTGTCTTGCCAGCCTATCTTTGTGGTGAGTTGATGCATTCGACCAGAGGTCGTATTCTTCGGAAAAATATCCACGAAACTCGTCGTACAGTTTAGTCAGATCTTTGGGCTTGCGAGAACATGGATGCCGATGTTTCTCCGGGTCCTGAAACATCGCTCTTCCTCTAATGGATGCCTACCCGCGGTTGGTTTCAGTGTCGCCTCTCTTTCTCTGTTGCTGGCTTGTTCTGGCTGCGGTAGATTAGGCGCTCTGCTTACAAATCCCCTTATTTGGAGTTGTTCGGTGTGGTTTCGCAGGCGTGAGACATTTTTCAGGAACTTCTGACCCTCCCCCCTGTGTGATACTTTTTCTATTGGTCTTGACATGGAGAATGATACTTCCGCAGACCCCCCCCCCCCCCCCCCCCCCCCCCCCCCCCCCAAACGTATCACGTATTTTGTGAATGACCCTTGTGGCAAAACGCAATGATTCATTTTAACTAATAATTAATTAATTTTAATTAATTAATTTTTATCACTGATAAATCGACTAAAATTATGAATCTTCAACTGAAATACCTGAATTTTACACCTGCCAAAAAGATGAATTTTCAACGTTGCATGAATTTTTGAAAAAATAATTTAATTTTTAAATAAAAAATATACATTTTGAAAAATACTTGAATTTTTAACCAAAAAAGATTAAGTTTCGACCAAAAATAGAATCGTTGAATTTTCCGTTAAAAAATTTAGTCTTAAAAAACAAATAAAAATCGGATTATCAGAAAAATAGTTAAAGGGGGAGGGTCGGTAAGGCCGGTTTTTGGCCTAATTTATTTTTGGACCAAAAAATCAGAAAAAATCATGGTAGTATCTTATAAGTATCCCGAGTCGATTGCACGCTAAACGGACTACCCTCCACCCCCCAGCCACCCCCCCTACAAATATAGGAAACACCACTACCCACCAACTGTATTTTCGAGAGATTTGACACTCTTAAACATGTATTCTGAGGTTAGCTCGGGTTTACTATGGTTTTCGGGGTCGTCGAATACAAATCTGGCGTCCTTTGACTTTTATCGCGTCAGGTTCAAGGTCATTGGAAGGTCAAATAGAGAGAAAACGGTAAAAAATTCCAAAAAAAATACGTTATAGGTTTTTGGAGTCGCTAATTACGAATCTGGCATCCTTTGAACTCTATCGCTTTAGGTTCAAGGTCATTTGAAGGTCATTTGAAGGTCAAATCAAGAAAAAACGGTAAAAAAATTTAAAAAAATATGTTATAGGTTTTTGGGGTCGCTGATTATGAACCTGGTGTCTGCTGACCTTTATCGCGTCAGATTCAAGGTCATATTTTTAAAGCGTTTTCTATCGATTTGACCTTCCCATGACATTGAACCTGACGCGATAAAGGTCAGCGGACACCAGGTTCGTAATCAGCGACCCCAAAAACCTATAAAATATTGTTTTAAATTTTTTTACCGTTTTTTCTCGATTTGACCTTCAAATGACCTTGAACCTGAAGCGATAGAGTTCAACGGATGCCAGATTCGTAATTAGCGACTCCA
>NC_046666.1:92708272-92730095 GCF_010883055.1 Belonocnema kinseyi
TCGACTCGGGATACTTATAAGATACTACCATGATTTTTTCTGATTTTTTGGTCCAAAAATAAATTAGGCCAAAAACCGGCCTTACCGACCCTCCCCCTTTTCGATAATAAATTCCTTTTCTTCCTAAGGAAAAACAAGTTTTCCATCAAAAAGCTCATTTTTCAACTAAAGAAATGAAGTTCGGGGGACTCTCCACTCCTGAAGACATATTTTATATCCCGTTCAACGATGCGGCGGTTTAATTGTCAACGAAGTAAATGAATTTTTTATTTAAAAAGACAAATATGCATTAAAATTTATGAATTTTGAACTATAAAAAGTCAATTTTCCATCCGAAATAATTAAAATTTCTACTCGAATAGGTAAATTTTTAGTTAAGAAAATTGATTTTCAAAAAACTAGTAACGTTTTTAAAAACCGATGAATTTTCATTAAAAATTATGAATCTTTCAACAGCAAAATCAATTTTTAACAAAAGAGTTCAGCTTTCAACCGCAAGTAGTTGAATTTTCAAGAAAAGCAGGTAAGTTCTTAACAAAATATGTAACAAAAATTTATATTATAGTTTAGAAATATTTCCTTTTCGAAATACATTTGAAGTACTTTCTTTTTTTAAACTTCGGACGAATGAACTTTTAAAATATTTTTTTTAAAACTCCTTCCATCTAAATCTGAGTTTTAATTATTTAAAAAAATTCCCGTTCCACGTCAAAAATTTCCTATGGCAAGGGAAATTTTATTTAATTACCGAAACTCCCTGTCCTAAAATAAAAACTTGAATTTTGCTATGATCAGAAGTAAATTTCCGGGTTGTAATTCAATTCCTGCCATTTTTCGGTTTTGACCCGGTCAATAAAATTCCCGGTCTATTCCGGGTTTCCCAGTCAAGTCGCCACTTTGAAGATCTTTAAAAGAATTCAAAAGATTAGAAATTAATTCTAACAAATGGATAGAATTCTGCAGAATTCAAAAGACTCTAAAGAATTCAAAAATTATTTCAAGCCAGTTTAAAGATTTATACAGAATTCTGCAGAATTAAAAAAAACCGTGTGCATCATAATACAGTAGCAGTTCAACCGTCGACCAAAATTGCTGAATTTTGAAATAGTTGAAAAAAATTTACCTTTTGAGAAGTGTTTAGAAAAATAAATAAAATTGAATCGTAAATATTTCAAGGGAATTCTTAAAAATCTTTTTAAAAAATTCAAAACATTACATATGATTTTTAAAAAATCGAGAGAATTCTCAGGAATTCAAAAGACTTCAAAGGAATTTACCACAATCTAACGTGAATTCTTAAGATTTTAAGCAAATTAAAAAAAGTTTTAAAAGGTTTCAACTGAATTCAAAGACTTCTACAAAATAAAAAAAAAACCGTGTAAATCCTTATTCAAGGGTTGTTAACCCGTTGATCGAAGGTGATGACTATGGAAATAGTTTTTAAAAATTCCTTCTTTCAGAACAATTCAGAGAATTAAAAACATCATTTAATTGAATTCTACATTAATCAGGGTTAATAGTTTGGACGGTTATTGGTTACACACAAAAAAAAAGTTGTCTGACATTGTGACCAGACCATGTTGGTCTCATGTTTTTCAGGTCGCTGAATCATAATCCGATGACTGTTTGGCCCCACAGGGTCAGGATTTTTTATTAATCTCAAAAAACACCAAAAAATAGCAAACTAGCCCTTTTTGTTCGTAGAAAATGTAACCCGACCACGTTTTTTCAGCTTTTTTGGGTCACTGGATTTCAGTATAATGCTGTTTAATCCCTGTTCAGAGCCTTTCTGCTCCTGACATCAAAATTGGCAAACCTAACCTCAAAACTGCCTCCAATTAGCCATAATAGACGATCTTCCAATTGTAGGGACAAAATAAGCCCAAACGAAGTTATTTCATGTTTTTTGGGTCGCTGAGTGTGGATCCGCAGCTTTTTCTTCTCGGAAAGGTCCAAGTCCACCCCTAACCTCAAAATATACCCTCCCTAAATTGCCAAAGTAGTCCGTTTTGTTATTCTAATATGACCAATGACCAAATTTTCATTTCTTTTTCACGTTACATTAATTGACCCTATCTTTTCTCGTATCCATTTATGTCAAAAATCATGGCTAACGGACTCTTTGATCGCGGCTCGTGATGTACTTATATAGGCAAGCAAGATTTTGGATATTTTAGTACCATACTAAAGAAATTATCTGATCAGCCACGCCCAGAAATTATGTCATAACGGAGAGATTGATAAAACTGCCGGACAAGCCATTTTACCACGTAAGTTTTTAGGTATAAGCAAGCTTTTGCCGATACGTTTTGCACCAATTTTTGACTGTGAACTTTTGTTTGGTCACGATTTTGCCGAATTGTTTTGATTTTGGTGTTTGAGTTAAGTCACGAATTTAGAAATTAGGCAACGGTATCTGGCGAACATATCAGGTACAAATGATAGGTGCTGGAGCCACTTTACCACCGAAGGTATCGGATAATTGTTTGGAAGTTCCTGATGTTTCTCTATCGAATGCAGCCGTACAAGCCTGTGCTGGCATAAAGAAATTAAAACCTTCAGAGAGTAAATATTTAGACAATTTTTTAAAAAGAAAAATTCCTCCTATCCCATCCAAGCTTCTTGCCCCACACACGGTGGAACATCATATAGATATCCAGGGACAACCTCCCTTCAGACTGGCTTATCGGCGTTATTCTCCTAAGATTGAAGAATCCTTACGAGAGTCCACCCAAAAACTCGAGGATGAGGGAATTAATAGTCCGAGTAAGAGCGAATGGTGTATGGTCAGGCAGTCTGACGGAAATTCCAGACTCTATATCGACTTCAGAAAAGTGAACGAGGTGGTAAAGAAAGATGCGTAACCAATGAGAAACATTAGACATATTTTAGATAAGCTTTCTTCCGCACGATACATTTCCAAAATTGACCTTAGGCATTTCCCCAGATTCCCCTCTCAGAGGAATGCAAGGAATGCATTGCTTTTCCTGTGCCCGTTACCACCACTATAACCGTAAGCCTTTCGGTTTATCAGGAGCTCCAGCAACGCTTAAACTTTTTCTGGATCAACAGATAACACCGGAATTTTAGTCCCATGCCTTCACATACATGGATTACATAACTGTAGTGAGCGAAACCTTTGAAAAGCACATCCATTGATTAGACGAGTTCTGAATGTGGTCATAAATGCTGGACTTATTGTCAATCCAGACAAAAGCGAGTTCGGTTGCAGCCAGGTACGTTACCTCGGTTATCAGATGGATAAAAAGGGAATGCACCCAGACCCCGAAAATATTGAGCCAATAACATCTTATCCGACTCTCACTAACTTGTGTAAACTCAGATAGTTTCTAGGTATGGCATCGTGGTATTGGCGGTTCTTGACAGATTTTGCCACAAAACCTAAACCTCTTTATCGATTATTAAAGAAAAATTGGAGATTCGAATGGGAGAGAAGATCAGTAAAGAGCTTTCCAGGATTTAAAGTTAGCTCTTTTTACTGCCCCTACGTTATCTAGACCAGATTAGAGTCTACCATTCTACTTATAAACTGACGCAAGCAGTACGGGCTTAGGAGCAGTCCTAACCCAGATCCAAGACGGTGAAGAACACTTTATATCCTTAACCTTAAAGATCCTAATGGTAGATTAGGTAGAGAGGCTTTTAAATTATTGCAATATGATTTTGAGGCTGAACACAGGTGAAGTTGTTCTTCACCAAGTACCAGATGCTCTTTCAAGAATGTATGAGACAGATCAGGAGGTTTTATGTGCTATTGGAGAGACAGACGAACTGTGGAACACTTGAAGGGCAAACTTGGTTGAAGGAATGCCGTATCAGTTTCCTTACTGGAAGTTAGAGGAAACCCCGCTCTATTATTTTTGCCCTGACCATCTCACTGATCCATTGCTGCCTGATTTGGAGGCCTGGAAACTGGTCTTACCTTCGGATCTTCGCGCGAAGGCCATTAGTGAAGCACACGATACCACGAAGTCTGCACACTTTAATGTTGATAAGACCTTCTAACGCCTCTCGTTGCTTTATTATTGGACCAGAGTCTTCAATGACGTTGCAAAATACGTCCGAGTAAGCGAAATCTGCCACAAGATGAAGGTGGTCTACGCAGGTCCTACCCATAAGAAAAGCAAATGCCGTTCATGTCCAGAAGTCGTTCGAAGATGCGGTCATCTTTAGATGGGAAACTCTTGAAGTGCTGCTCACTGACAATGGAACCGAGTATGTAAACAAGTTAATTTCAAAGGCTGCGTCGGAATTGGGAATAAGGCACTCGTCTACCCCATCATATTATGCGCAAGCTAATCCGGCAGAGCTGGTAAATCGAGTGCTGAAGACCATGATATCATCTTTCGTAGAAGGTGATCATTGGAGTGGGGTTAAACACCTACCTGATTACCTTTTCGCATATAACACTGCCGTACATAGTTCCACACAGGTGTCGCCAGCGCTCCTAAATTATGGAAGAGCCTAGACTGGCAAAGTCTTTAAGACAGGATGAGGGAGCCCCTGATATCGTGCCCCTAGCTGTAGAAGATTGGAAGTGTAGGATCAAGCGAATGTCAGCCCTTAGAGATTTAGTTACAAATCATTTGGACGTAGCGTCAGATCGTCAGGCAAAATACTACAGCCCCGCACTATAGGTCAAATTTCATTTTTCTGGTTTAAAATCTAATATAAAGAGAAAGAATAGAGAAAACTCAACAATTTTTGTTTTAAATAAAGTTCATATTACGTGGATTAATGGAAAATATGTAAGAATGCCTACATTACTTATTGTAGGGGTTGAAGTAAGGGGTTATGTTGAGCATGCTTAAAAAATCGATGACCTTTTGCTTTTCTTGTCGCTATTATCCTCCTTTCTATGGGGGGGGGGGGGGGGGGGGGGGGGGGGGGAAATGGATAGCGAGAATATGAAAACGCGAAATATTCTGCATTATTCTCTATGGTGTGGATGTTTCCTCGTCCCCCTACTTTAGGGTATATTCGAAGAAGGCGTTTGGAAGACCTTATATAAATTCAACTTTTTGTTTATTTCTTTACAAATATAAAAAGATTTTAAATTAACATTTCGCTAGTGATCTCAAAATTCACGCCCTTTGATCTATCTGTAGTCGTTTCCGAGATATTAATAGTAAATAAATAAATATTCTACGTTTTATAAACGTTTATAAAATTTCTGTAAAACGTTCAATTAACTTTCAGATGGACATATTATAATATTGTATTATAATATCTACATTGTTTGCATGCAAAAAAAGTAAGAAAACATAGGTTATTGTTACCGCATATTTCTTAAAAATGGTGAAGTCATACTTACTGGAAAATTATATATAATCTGCTTGATTTATACTATATTCTCGCACAATCTAAATTACTCTAAAAAATAATACTCGCTTTAAGAAACGTATTCTCTCAGGAAAATAATTGCCGTGAGCGTTCTAATTTAAAGGTAAAAAATTACCAATCTCATCAGTACACATATTTAACTTTTAAGGTCAAGTCACAAAAAAATATAAAGTCTACAGAACGCCTTCTTCGAGTATTCCCTAGAGTGGGGGGACCGAGGAACCATCAACGCAGCAGAGAATAATGCAGAAATGGTTGTCGAAATAATATCCAACCCCCATGAAATCCATTTGCAATTCTATCCTGCGATATTTTGCATTTACAGATTCTCGCTGTCCATTTCCACCCCTAGAAAGGAGAATGGTAGCGAGAAGTCATCCACATAGTTGAGGATTTTAAAGAAATGGTTACTGGAATCGTTTTTACCACCCGCGAAAACCCTTTACATTGTTTTTCAGCGAATTTTCTGATTGTATCCACTTACCTCTTATTTTAACCGCTAATTTTGGGGTTGATGGTAATCTAATAATTTTTTCCTTAATCTGCATAACATTTACTACGATTAAGAAAAAAACTGTATTGATATCATGATTTTTCTTTGAGATTCAGCAAAAATAAAAGCAACAGGTCATCGTTTTTTTAAATATGCTTAACTTCACCCCTTACTTCAACCCCTACAATAGGCAATGTAGACATTTTTACATATTTTCCTTTAATCCACGTAAGAGGAAATTTATTTTTAAACAAATTTTTTTAGTTATCTCTTTTCTTTCTCGTTATATTAGATTTTAAACCAGAAAATTGAAATTTGACCTATAGTGCGCCGTAGACGAGACATTCGCTATCAAGTGGGAGATATAGTCTGGCGTAAAACTGACACTTTATCGTCAGCTGTCGATTATGTAGCCCTTTCTCGAGCTAAAGCAGATAAAATCATTAGGAACAACTATCATCATCGAACTGAATTATATATTTGTGTCTTAAATACATTACAGCCAAATGCTGAAAAAATCCTTAAAGGCTATCTCCTTTTTTACCGTACAGTTGAATAAGTAGCGCACCTTTTATCCCCTGTAACGACACTTCCCTTAGTTGAATTGTAAATATAATATTATATCATAATATTATTATTTGTTATCAATATTGCCGACTGCAGGTACTGAACCTCCCCACCCGATTAAAAACCCCTAATCCCATTTGTCACTTAAATATTAACGTGGCAACACTGAGTGCTGCCACCCGCCCACAGGAAAGTTAATAACATTTGAGAAGGCTCACATAAAGGACCTTAAATACTATTGGTCAGTTAATCCGGATTTAATTAGCGAAAAACTCTCTTCGCAGTTTGAAAATGAGGAACCGAGTTCCAAAATATTAGCTGGAGACGATACAAGTGCTACGGAGGTGCCGAGGCCCTTCCAGCCGATGGGAGTTTGTAAGTCGTCGAACCATCGGCCAGGGGCCGTTGCTCCGGACGAAGAGGGAGCCGATCAATCGGAAATACCGATTTCCCTCAGATGCGAAAATACCCCAGGAGCGTCGATATTGTCCAATCCCGTACCGACCCCCATTCCACAATAAATCCTCCCAAAAGAGGAAGGCCTCCACAGCTCCAAGCTATCTCAGTCCAACGAGGCAACAGGAAACGTGGGAGACCCACGAAGCGAAATATCGGCATCCCGATCGCCCATATCATTCGTCGTCACGGTCCAGCAAGGCCACGGAAAGTCGAAGGGAGTCATCCTCAAGATCGCAAACACCAACGAGCCCAAGAGGCGGAGCAGGAGGATGAATGTCCCCGCCATAGTAGTCGGCTCCTCCCCCGTCTAGAGAGAACTGAACGGGAACTTTGGAACCGAGAAAAGCGATTTGGAAGCCGTTGTGGCCAAAGAAGGTTCCTATCGTCCTATTGAGAAGTTTAAAAAACCGTCGCCACTTGCTCGCATAGATGGGCAAGTCGCGGCCCTGTTGGGATTACCGCCTCCCGGTTAATCTGATAATAGGACACAGTTCGTGCTGCCTCGGATGTTGTCAGTCGGGCAATCAGCAGTGCTGATTCCGAACCCGGGGCCGGTTGTATTTTCCAGCTTATCGGGGCATCCTTACCAAGCTTGTTCGGTCCCGAGAGGGATATTTTGCTTCTAATGTGGCAGACCAAGAGTGAAGGTCAGTGAGTGCTCGAGTTGTGTCGAAAGGTACCGGCGAGGAGCGACGGGGAACCAGTTACCATTCGGGCTAGAGAACCGTCCTCGTTCGGATTCTGTGTCTGCCCACCAGCCCCTTGTGCTGTCTGACGCTCTTTCGACGCTCATGCCGAAAACTCCACGGTTGCCACGCCAGAAGAGAGAAATCCTGAACGCCGATAACCCAGTCATCCAGGTTCTGGCTGAAGTCATCCTGAGGCGACTCTAATCGTCAGTCAGCTTAACTAGGTAACTAGTTTTTCTCGTTTAGTTGTTAGGTCGTACAGTTAGTTTGTAAGCTTTTTCCGTTTTGTATTTAAAATGTAGTGAGTATTCGTTAGAGGATTCTAATTTATAAATCGATTGCATCTATTGACTCAAAATTGCACCAGTTCGCCTAAACTAGGATTTGCCAATCTAAGAGTAGCTTTAGAATGCAGCAATACTTTTCTGATTATGGGTCTGGTAGATAGCACACATTAATCAAGATCGTTTAATATATACATTTTTATATACCTTTTGTTAATGGGTCTGGTAAATAGCAGACTTAAATTAATATCATTACTTGTCAGACACTGTCACGTCGTGTTTGGGTATGTCAATTACTACTAAAAATAACGTTTTTTTTATTTTTCGGGTTTAGTTGCCTTTCGAACCCTATTACTTCTAACTTTTTCTTTCTTTTCCTGAAACACTCAGACATTAAGTCAGTCCAAAAACGACTACTTTAAACTACAGTTCAGAATATAATCAGAGTTAAGATATGACTTGGAGGTCGGATTGTCACCCGTTATAGATCCTCCCCTGACTTTATTAATAAATAATTAGAAAAATCACGATGATGGATAGAAAAGCTTACTTATTTTCTCAAGTTTATTTTGTTCCAGGAAAGATAGAAATGCTTAATGTTAAGTTCAGGTTAGGACTAGATAATTTTTTATCCTATGTATTGAGGGAATCAGACGTCCTACCTTTGCTCCTTGGAAGACCGAAATCCATAGACAAATTTGTGGCCCCTCCTGTGAAGATGAGATGCCGGAGAAGAAAAATCTCTCCCCAGATAAACACTTTCCCGTCGACCTCTCAGCGCGGCACTTTCACCACAGCACTGACACCCACGGTGAACTTTTCCAGTCACAACGGCCCGATCTTTAGCTCATGTCATCCAGAGTTTAATCACGATCTTCAATTAATACCGTGTGCCGAATTAACAACTAGCTCGGCACCGGTCACAACTGAAGGGCGGCCATCTTTGCCACTACCGACATGCTAGCCACGGAGCGGTGACTATTATATGGCCAACAAGGATGGAATCTATTCTACTGATGCGATCTGGACATGGAGCCTAAGAGGGCAGCACCTACCGGACAAGGCCCGTGAGCAGTGAAGACGAGTGGGAGGTGGCGAAAACGACGCTAGACAGTCAGTTCGTGTTGGCCATTCACACCCAGCACTCGGAGGAGTTCTTCTCAGACGCAACATCGCAAATTCGGACGAGTTTATTTTGATTCCGGGTTCTACAGAAGCGAGATAGACGTTATGAGATTCCTCCATTAGTCAGGTTTTGATTTTATTTGTTTCTTGTAAAGATGAAACGTTCTATTTTACCGCTCATTTGAAGAGATATTTAATGACTGAGTTTTTATGCGTTTTTAGCTTGTTTAAGAAAATTTTCCGCAACAATGTTCTTCAGTTTTAAGCCAGCTTTTCCTATATTTCCTTCTTTCCGTTGTTAAAAATGTTACTTTTTTTTAATTTGTAATCTTTCTATTTCAGACCAATTATTTTCGATACCTGTTATATTAAATTAGTTATTTCATATTTTTATTATTTATATATATTTTTATACATTTTATTAAATATTTTTATGTTCTTTTATACTCCGAGGAGGTGCCCGGCGCTCATGAAAGGTAAGCCAGAATTTATAGCGTTATTTTCCTTCGTATCCCACGAAGCCGGAGTGGGTGTTATAACTCATGTTCCAGATTTTCATCGAAACGTGTTAAACTTTTTAGGGATTGAAGAGAAATATCTACGAAATAAAACCATACTTATAACATTTATTTCCAATCCACAGTCACCCTCCCCGCAGCGCACCAAATATGGCCCAAAAATAAAAAAAAAACACATTTTTACGTATTATTGTTGTTTTTGGGGAATTTGCGTCTTCTTTTTCACACAAATAATTACTGATGGACAACTTCAATATTTCTCAGGACTTTTTTAACATTTTTAATTGTTTAAACAAATATAAATTAGTTAAACAATGATTTATTCCCAAAAAATGTAAAAAATAATCATATTTTCTGGTTGAAATGTAATTGTTTGTCATTTTTTTAGAGTAGTACATTCTTCTAAAAGCATTATGTAATTATTTAAGCAATTAATTTTTGTCTATTTTCAAATTTTCTAAAAATTAAGCCAGAGATATCAACTTTTTTTCAAATTAATATCCTATGCTATGTTTTGTTGAGTAATTACATAATTTTGATAGATTTCTTTCACACAATTATGTTTCTGGCTGTATAGTGTATAGAAAAAATACATTAATCTCTTTTTAATTGTTTAAACAAATAAAATTTTTTTAAATAAATACTTTTCCAAACACACTTTTAAACTCGTACATAATTGTATGTGTTCTATTTTATTTCATTTTTTTAGTCATCGATAAATAACTGCTTGAGCAAATTAAAATTGTTTAAACAAATCGACATTTGTTAAACATTGGAAAAAATGTATCAAAATTATGTACTTATTTAACAAACAGTAGCATAGGATACCAATTTGAAGAAAAGTGTACATCTCTAGCTCAATTTTGATAAATTTTGAAAATAAACAATGAATAATTATTTTAATAATTACATAATGTTTTTAGGAAATTTCAATACTCCAATCAATGACACAATATAGAATTTCAATCATAAAATACGATTATCTTCACATTTTTTGGGAATAAATAATTGTTTAAATAATTTAAATTTGTTGAAACAATTGAAAATTGCTTAAAACTTCATGGTAAATATTTCACTTGTCGATTAGTAATTTTTTGTATGAAAAAGACGACGGAAATCTCTAAAAAGTAACAATAATACGTGAAAATGTAGTTTTTTTATTTTTGGGGGCCTGTGTGGAGAGTGAGGGTGGGTTGGAAATGAAAGTTATTAGTATGGTTTTATTTCGTAGACACTCCTCTTAAACCATTAAAAAACTTGGCACGTTTCGATGAAACCCTGGTGGCACCTGTTAATATTCAAATTTCGAAAAACGAAAAAATACGGATTTTCTTTCTCAGGAAATGGAAACTTTTAGAAGGGTGTCTTGTCAAATATTTTCCATTGTTATTGAATGTTTCTAAAATTCTTAAAGTATATATCGTAAATTATTTTTTAGCGCAAAAACGGTAAAATTTATATTAATTAAAAATTAAGAGTATTAAATTTTGTTAAATATTTAATAGACAAATTTTTTAAAGAAATAATCATGAACAGGCCATATGAATTCATACGAAGTGTGGCAAAATGTACGATTCGAATAACGCCGAGAGTAAAATATGCTAATGGGCGGTAGTTAATTTTCGTAATACGTGGCGACGAATCTCTCGCCTGTTATTTGCGAAATAATAAGAGCGCCAGAATGACGGGAAATCGCGCGGATAATTAGCCGAATAATTGGTGAGTTCCCGAAAACCGTCATGGTCGCGAGGGAAATGTATCGTACAGCGATGCAATTACGAGCACCGATGGTAATTCTCTTAAAGTATCGCAACCAGTTCCATTGTGAACGGGATATCTTCCGAATTTTCGAACAAAACCACGCTGATTAGAGCCGAGCCGCTGCGTCTAAGCAGGTAACTAACGCATTAAAAGTGTAAAGAGATGTGTTTGTTTTAAAAAAAAGTTTAAACACTGAAAGAAATTGTTCTACTTTCAGAGTGGTTTTTTTTTTCTTTCTACCCTTGAAAACCATATCTAATTGGTCGTAATGGCTGCCGAACGCGACGCATGATGCAGGTTTCCCGGTTCAAATGATGTGGGTCAATTTGATGGGATCCTGATTCCGAGCAGTTCTCCAAGGCTCAAATGCTGACAAAAAACGACTGCATCACAACTTTTCACGCTTTATCGGCAAATGGCTTGCTAGACTTCCTTCAATTGCGGCTCAATCAGTTACTACAATGGCGTTAAGTATCAATAACACTTTCTTATAGTTGCGTATGCGAATCCGAATTTTTATTATTTATATTAGATACGATTTTATTTATGATACAGTTTTGAGCGTTATTTTTTTTATGTTGAATTCTGTGGATGGATGTTTTCTTCTTGAGACCTTTTACAAAGCTGATTTACATTTTATCTTTTAAAACCGGTTGACGCCATTGACCTATCCGTTATATTTTCGTATTTATTATTCTTAATTTTATATTTCAAAATGCATGTCGCATTATTTAACCGAAATGCAACAGCAACTATGCTCGGTACATTGTACCGATCAACCTCTCGTGGTACTGTTGGCAAAGATATTTAAGACAACTTTACGCCTGATTAATTGGGATATTTTTTTCGTTCCCAAGGCAAGCAATCTTCATCGCATGAGAAAGGAGTTTTCAAAGAAGATGATGATTAAAAAAAAATCCCCACTTCCGGTAGCGGGATTGCTTTAAAAAAAGTTGTTATCTAAGAAGAATTTTTTGTAAAGTAAATTTGAAAACACCCTATTTTTCGAGGTTTTTTGCCATACTTTTGTCTTTGCGACTCGGTTAAAAATTTTTTGATGTAACTTCACACATTAAATTTTAACGTAAGGAGGGAAAACATGGCACCCCAGGTCCTTATTTTTTAATTTAATAGGTCAGCCGATGACGTGAGCGTAACCGTTCAGCCCGTCCAGGGACCGTGGTGGGAAGTGACGAAACTGCACAAAATTTAGAGTAAGCGTTTATAGGGGATATAGAATACGTAAAATTTTGAGCAGGCGATCTTTAACATAGATGACAGTTTACTGTATATTATATAATGTAGAATGTTTAAAAAAGAACAATATTTCGAATTAAAGGACATGAAATTTAATTATAAATAAGCGCGTTTGAAATTGGATAATTTGAAATTCAAAAATTTTAAAGCAAGTTTTTAAAATTCAAAAATTTCGAATAAAATTTTGAAACTTCAATAATTTTATTAGAAAGGAGTCGAAATTGTATAATTTCTGATTCAAAGCGTTCAAAATAAAAAAATTTTATTTCCTACTTAGGAATCTCGAAATTGAATGATATCAGATTAAAATTTCGAAAATAGAACAATTTGAAAACAATAAAAATGGAAGATTTACCTATTCGAATTTTAAAAAATAGATAATTTAAAATAAAGAACTTTAGAATTTAAATAAATGTAAATTAAAAGCGATAACAATTTTACAGGTTGAAATTAAAAACTAAATTGAACGTGTTGAAGTTCAAATTGGAAACATTTTTAATTATAAAGATTTAAAATTGAACTATTAAAAAAAAAGATTAAAAAAAAGTTATTTTATATGGGAAACATTAAAAAGGAACAAATTTATACACCGAAATGCTGAAACTTAAAAGAATCCAAACTTCATTAAAAACTAAAAAAAATTTAGTCGCAACAAAATGGAGATAGTACAAATTTTTTTACTCAAAACGCTTACAAATATCTCAGTTTGAAGGCTTAAATTTGAGAAATTATTGTGTTAATTTTTCATAGTTTTAAATTTATTCCGGACTCATTAATTAAAAACGGCTTAATTGTAAATGCTCTTAAATAAAAATTGTGCAACTATCAAGTCTTAAAGAATTTAAAAAGACACAAAATTTGGTAAGTTTCAAATTTTAAAAAAATTCAGAATAACTAAATCTAAAATTGTTAATTTAAAAGCTTATTATCAAGACTTTTAATATAATTTGAAGCGTTACTTAACCTAAAAATACACAGGAATAACTACTGCGCATGCCAGAGATATCCGCGTTCTTACACGACTGGACAAAATCAATGACTAACCCTGGTTCTCCGCGCGGGACAATCGAGCGGCTCTCGCCAGCTAACTTCATAGTTACTCCCCTAATAACATGAAACATTCCGCGGGAACCTTCGGAACGTCCCAGTTAAATGTTCTAGGAACGTTCCATGAGCGTGTAAAATTTCCGCCGCTTTGGAACGTTCAGCTGGGACCTGAGGGGAACCTTCCATTATTGATATTTTTAACAACAATTATCTCGTAAACCGTAAGGGATAGGTAAAAATAGATGTCATTTTTTAGTTTTGAGTACCGCCAAAACTACATTGTAATATGATATCCAAATCATAAACCTACATCAATTTTGACCTATCTCTTACGGTTTATCGGATATTCGTCGGTAATAATAACAATAACGATAATTTATTCTTTGAACGTTCCAGTGGAACATTCCCAAGTGGCGGACATTTTACACGCTCAGGGAACGTTATGTTATATATTTAAAAAGCCTTTTAATTTAAAATAACTGTATTTATGATGTTCCTTGAACAAGTTTCAATTTGAAATATTGAGTAAAACTGAATAATTTCTACGAAAAAACTGTGTTCAGAGTTCAAACGGTGCATGTTAAATGGTTGATTTAGACATTTACTAAAAAATTAGAATTAAAATTTTCTAAAAACTAAACATTTGTTCTTTGATTTTAATTAGATAATTTCTTGTTATTCTCATATAAAAAAAATTCTTAAAAAAGAAAGAGCTACGTACAAACTAAACAAAAAGAGAATATTTTATTTTTATTTCGCAATTTGGTCAATGAAAAAAGTAAATGGCTAAATTTATCATTTAACATGCATCATTTGAACTATCGACGCATTGTTTGTATTACTTAGTGAATATTACAACGTAAAATAGCCGTATTTACGATTTTCATTGAACAAATTACAATTTCAAATAGTAAAATTGAATAAATTCTAGACATTTACTACAAAATTTGAATCAAAATTTACTAATAAATAAGAAATTGTCCTTTCTATTTCAATTAGATGAAGGGTGGAAATTCAAGTGTATAATAACCATTTTTTCGATATCCGTTTTTTTTTAAATTATTTATCTACAATCGAAGGCCGTTATTTTGGCCTTAAAAGCAGTATAAAATTCAAAATAGTTTTCGCTTGAGAATTTGTAAATATCGCGTTTTGGCAAGTCGCGGGATATAGGAAATTCAAAACTGTATAAAAGCCAATGGAACCTTATGGAAGTTCCATGTTTTAACAGTAATTTCCGAGGTTCTATTCGCTGCGGATATGACCTTGAGCCGATACCGGATATGACTGCTACCGCTCGGAGCAGCAGCAAACGAAAATTCTCGTTAGATAGAAATTAAAATGATGGGTAAACTGTGATTTTACTTTAGAATACTTTTGTAAATATATATATTTATAAATAAAAAGGCAAAAGTAGATATTTACTATTTCAAAAGTTCGAGCCCAGAAATAAACTTTAAAATAGGCACAAGGTAATTATAAGTTTTCAAATGCACATAAATTCTTTAAGCCGGTGTAAACATAGCCTCAATATGATTATTTATATTGACAGCTCATTATGAATATTATAATAAAAACTGCATTTGAGTCAATAAAGCGTAGGATTGAGTTACATAAAGAAACTATTAAAAATGAAAGGCTTTGTCTATAATACATATGTTATTAGAGCAGAGGAAATCCGAACAAACGGTATTAGTGAAAGAATTCAAGCCAATGTCATTCGTCAGACTTCTGTGAAGTATCCAGCTTATTCAGTTGAATTGGAGATATACGATACATATCTGCGAAAATTAGAAAGTTGATGAAGTCCTTTATTGTGTAAATAAATATGGTTTTTTTTAGTAGAATGAATTGGAAAAGAGCAGATCAATTTTTTAAATTGTAATAGGACAAATACTAATTTAAGCCCATTTTTTTACAGCTTGACTCAGAGCGAAATGTAATTTCAATTGCATGTACGTTCGTATCTTAAGCAGGGGGCAAATGTAAACATGTGTTTGCATTAATTCATTATATTAATACAGACAGAAGCGTCAGTAAGACAAGTCTAGAGCAAGAATGGAGAAATCCCTCAGATACTCAAATTGCAAAAAATTTGTATGCAAAGGGCTTAGCAGTCGCGAATTTTTTTAAAATAAAGAATCTGGAGAACAATGAAAAGTTTCTCCCTACAAACTAACTTATTCAGACCATGCTAATCACCCGTGTACCTTACGTGCTGTTCTTCGAAAAGAATCGAAAACTGAAGGGGAAAGAGCAGCTAAATCTATTTTAATGGATTGTATTGGCTGAGCGATTGCATCAGTTAAATATAGGAATTGTGATATTTGTATTCCATGTGCAATTGATAAATCTAAATAAATTTAATTATATTTTAGTAACAGTTTAGATGAAACAGGACCGAAATTACTTGATTTTTATCTTCAACGAGTCATACTCAGAAACCGACACAAAAAGTTTGTGTTTGAGAACGAAAGATCTGTCTAATTCAGCAGAATGAATATTTACCTTATCACTGTTTATAATATTTCCAAATATAGATAACACAGCACAAAAACACAATTGTAATTATCGTGATAATTTTGAATTCCATTCAAAATCACAGCTGATCGCATATAAACATTAAACACTCATCTAACGAGAATTAGCGCATACCACCGACAGGGGCGCTGCGGTGCTTCCGCTTCCCCAGCGAATAGTGTGTACGTTTTATATAATAAACATAAGTGTGATAGAATGTTTTCTAAGGCTAGTGCCGATAGGAATTTGGTTTACTACTCGATATAAAAACATTCGTCTCAGTTAAAAAATGTTGTTAATTGTCAAGGTAAGGATCGCCTATAAACACTATACTTTCTTTCAACCTTTTAAAATTGAAAATGATCAAATTGTCTATCTGAATAGTGTATTCTTTTCTGAACATTTCGATACCTAAATTATTATTTTAGTCGTCAGAACATCGCAATAATATGGTCAATCGGAAATTCATTTTATTAAAGAAATTTGTACCATAATGTATCATGCTGTAAATACTAAAATATTCGTCAAAAAATTTTGAATAATCGAAAACTAGCCCCCCCCCCCTTGAATTTCTATGCATTTATAATAAAACGTGATCATTATTGGTTCTTATACAATTTGAAATTTCCAAACCCCTTTATTAAGTTCCTGAATCTGGGGAGCTTATTGTTGACACGACCCTCAGCTCTGTGAGCGTCGCGCTGTAGGCTGACCGCTTTTGTGAGTTAGTTCGGCCATTGCTACGTGCACGAAAAATTAATGTTCGCTCACGATTTTAAATAAAGAGTGTTTCATTTTATTTCTCGCGTTTATTTCATTAGGATATGGGCCCAGGTCATGCCCTGCTGTGTGCGGAATAACCTGGAATAGTTAAAAAAAAAGTGATAGAATTCGTTTCTTCTCCGATTTGTGTAATCCGAGTTTTGGTGCGAGTGTGATCGTTGGACTTTGAACAATGGCGGATAGGGTCGACGCAGCATCGGTTAAAAAGTTTAATGGTAAAAGCTATCAACAGTGAAGGTTTCAAATGGTCTGTGCGTTGAGGGCAAAAGGTGTGTACGATATCGCCTCAGGAACAGTGACACAGCCTGAAGCAGAAAATGGGGCGGAACGCTCAGCCTGGTAAAAAACGATGCGAACGCTATGTTCACGCTAACGGCGGCCATGGACATTTCTCAAATCACTCTGATTGAAAACTGCACGGCGTGAAAAGGAATTCTCGACAAGTTGGACTCCGTGCACCAACAAAATTCGGAATTTAATAAAATGATGATTTTGGATGGGTTTCATCAAGAGAAATTGAATCCAAACGAATCACTGGCACAGCATGTGGCAAAAATTGAGAATCTAGCACGGCAAGTAAAGAAGACCGGAGAGACTTTAAGCGACGTTGCCATTGCTACGAAAATTCTCGGAACGTTAACGTAAAATCCGGAAAGTCTAAATTCGACTTGCGTAATGCGACTTGTTATACCTGCCGTGAAAAGGGTCACTTCTCATGTAACTGTCGGAATCCTAAGTGTCCGCTCACATGAATTATAGAAGAGAATTTTTCTTGAACTTTAAAGAAATGAGTGAGAACAGTGATGTCTCTCTTGCCAATCATCAAGGATTAGCAATTAGAGTTACCGGCACTATTAAAATGAAGAAGCTCCTCAACGACAAGTGGTTGGAGTCTACAATTACGAACATTTTGTACGTTACGATGCTGAAAAGAAACTTGTTTTCTGAGGATGTTCTAACCTCATAAGGTCTGAAGGTCACGGTTGACGTTCCAAGATCGAATGGCACAGCATTTTTTAAATGGTTCCTTATATCTATTTCGATTGTACGGAATGAAGTGTTAACAGATAAAAGTGTCTTGTTCTGCGAAGGCTGCCAATATAGCAAACAGCACAAGTTACCGTTCGCCAAAAATAAGCGGAGAAAGACAGTGCCGGGTGAATGCATTCATATCGACTTATGTGGTCCCATGTCGGTGGAATCGGTTAGTTGTGCAAAATATTTTATACTATTTAAGGATAACGCATCATCTTTACTGATAGTGACATTTCTGAAGTATAAAGCAGACAGCCTCAATTTTTTTAAAGAATACGTTAAAAAGAGTGAAAATAAGTTCGGGTTCTTAGTGAAAGTTCTACGTTAGGATAATGGGACGGAATTCTGCAACAAAGAGTTTCGTGAATTTTTCTCAAATCAAGGAATCGAGCACGAGAATACTGCACCTCACACACCAGAGTAAAATACTCGACTAGAACAAGAAAATCGAACGGTAGTTGAATCTGCTCGCTCTATGCTTTATACGAAGGATTTGCCGAAATATCTGTGGGCTGAAGCGGTTAATACTGCAGTTTATTTGTTAAACAGTACACCCTCAAGTCAGACTCCGGATACCACCCCGTACAAGAACTGGCATGGAAAGAAGCCTACATCTAAAGAAAAACACACTAAGCTCGAACCTAACGGGAGAAAGCTCATTTTTGCGGATATGATGCAAACTCGACCAACTACTGATTGTTTGATCAGAAGTCGAAGAAAATAACAATTTCTCGAAATGTAGTTTTCAATTAAAACTCTCAAATGTAGCAACCTAGGAAGAATACAGTTTTGATTCCTTTGAAGCGCGAGAATATAGTACCGGATCAGATTCAGAATCTTCGACTGTAAAGAAACGAACAGGCAAAAGTCAACGTTGATGAAGATTTGCCAAAAGTTGATAACGAATTAGAGGAAGCTGGCGAACGAATATTATGCCCTGGTGAATTACTACGTGCTCCTTATCGCTATCAAGCCAATCTCGTTGAAGCAGACAGTCCACAAATCCTCAAGGACGCTATGTTCAGTCCTGATGTAGAGCATTGGAAAGCAGCAATGAACGACGAATTAGAGTCGCTAAAAAAGAACATTACATGGGAGCTGGTTCTCCTACCAACTGATAAGAAAAGTATCGGATCGAAATGGATTTTTAAGGTAAAAAAAGATTCACTAGGGAAAATTCAACGCTACAAGGCAAGAGTAGTTGCCAAAGGCTTCTCCCAAATTGAGGGAGTTGATGATACAGAAACTTATGCATCAACCACGAGATTTGGCGCAATTAGTGTTCTTTTAGCAGTAGCTGGCAAAAGAAAAACTAAAATAATTCAATTTGACATAAAAACAGCGTTTCTTCATGGTGATTTGGCAGAAGAGGTTTATATGGATGTCCCGGATGGTGTCACGGATTCAAGAGAACTAGTGTGTAGACTTAAGAAGTCCCTATATGGACTAAAAAAGGCCTCACGATGTTGGAACCAAAAGTTTCACAACTTTCTACAGGAATTTGGTTTTCTACAGTGTCAAGCCGACAGGTGTGTCTATGTAGACAACTTCCAAGGAAGCGCTGTCATAATGATTTTTTACGTAGATGACGGTCTCCTTCTGGGACAGGATAAAGCGATCTTAAGGAAAGCTGTGGATGAGCTGGAACGTGTCTTCGAAGTGACAGCCAGTGAACCTGGCCTCTACTTGGAAATGGAAATCAAAAGAGAAGAAGAGGATGATCCGATCTTCGTTTGTGGAGCCAGCTATATCGATCGACTGCTGAAGACTTTTCATTTTAAAGATGCAAACCTGATCAGCATACGAGCTGATCCACATGTATTGTTATCCTCTGTTGGCAAGGATGAAGATCTAATGGGGAGGGTACCGTACCGTAAAGCGATTGGATCGCTGATGTTTGCTGCTCTTACTACTCGACCAGATATCCAGTTCTCTGTGAACTTATTGAGTAGATTTAAAAAAAATTATGGGTCTATCCATTCAAACGCAGTAAAGCATGTATTTAAATATTTTAAGGAAACGTGGAATTTCGGAATAATGTACGAGAGAAACGACGAAAATGACGATTTGATTAGCTACTCGGATGCTGACTATGCAGGGGATCAGGACACCAGAAAGCCTACAACCGGTTATGTTTTTAAAATGTGCAGTGGTCCAGTTACCTGGAATTATCAGCAACAAAAATCCGTCTCTCTCTCTCTCCACGAAAGAAGCTGAGTACGTGGCAGCGTCCAGTGCATCGAAAGAAGTGGCGTGGTTAAGGCAATTGTTGTCTGGAATCGGTGAAAATCTAACAAGTGCTACTACTTTGTTTATAGATAACTAAAGTACTATTAAATTTATTAAAAACCCTGTGTCTCACAAACGTACAAAACATATCGACGTAGCGTATCACTTTGTGAGAGAAAATTTTGAGAGTGGTGTGCTTGACGTGAAGTACGTTTCAACCTCAGAGCAACAAAGTAATATTTTCACCAAAGCGCTACCAAAACGTGTGTATCAAGAGATTCGCATCTTGCTTGGTGTGCGCGATTTTTAAGTATCTAAGATATTTGAGTTTTTTTATTCTTGATATGTGCTTGTAAACCATAACATTCGTTCTTTATTTGATCTGCACAATTTTAAGCGATTTCTCTGATATTCTGATTTGAATTTTTTTATGTAACATGCACGAAATGAGTGGAAGTATTATGTTTAATTTATATGCATATAATGTCGTGTTTCCAATATCTTATACTTAAATGTACGTCTCTGAATCTGGGGAGCTTATTGTTGACACGGCCCTGAGCTCTGTACGCGTCGCGCTATAGGCTGACCGCTTTTGTGAGTTAGTTCGGTCATTGCTACGTGCACGGAAAGTTCATGTTTTCCTCCGCTCAGAAAATTTGAAGAAAGGTTCTTATACACTTTTGAATTTCCACTCTTCATATTATCTCCTGTTATTCTTATATTTAAAAAAATTCAAAAGAAATAACTATATATAAACGAAATAAGAAGAGACCCTTGTATTTTTATTTTGCAATTTGGTCACAGCAAAAAATTAAATGCCTAAATTTACAGGATTTGATTGGTATAAATAACATTTAAATTATATTGAATGACAAAAAATTTCACTGCTAAATGAAAGTACGTAATATTAAATAATAATAATACATGAAGGATTAAAGATCTAGAAAATAATAATTGAAACAAATATAAGGGGCATTATTCCTCAACTGCCCCAACTCAAAAAGTCATGTTTTTCGATTGTCTCTAAACTCTGGGAATATGTTCGCCTACCCAACAGTAGTTAATCCACAAACTTATAGACCAGGATTACCAACCCTCCCCAAGTGAGGGGGGGTTGAATTTTAAACACCAGTGCCTGCAGGGGTAGTTTCAAACGCCTGTAACTTCCTTTCTAATTACGCGATTTAAAATTTTTATGAGGGTTTTGGAAAGAACTTTTTACACGCTTTCATCCTATTTTATTATTTATAACAAAAAAATTGCTTAAACAATTTTTGCAATAAATCAATTGTTTATTTAACTTTTTTCGCAATTTAGGCATCTACGATTTTTTTTTAATAGTCTCAAAAGAAAGCTTGACTTTTTTACTATGAAAAATGTCTAATAAGAAAATGGACAAATTGAAATTCATTGAGTTACAGAGCCGGTTGTAGAGGGAGTCCTCGCGCTCGCACTCGGGCGTTATGCGGCAGCATACCGCGGAACAGTTTTCAAGTATGCCATTTTTTTGTATTACTCAGATTGATCCAAAATTGCATGAAGTCATCGGAAAAAACTATTCAGTAATGTTAACCAGTAATTTTGAAGAATTTAAAAATTTTTTAAGTTATTATGAAAAAATATTAAGTAAAAAGCACTTTCTTAAAAATGAACAGTATTTTTCTGAAGATAAATGATTCCTCACTATTATAA
>NC_046666.1:92730195-92735461 GCF_010883055.1 Belonocnema kinseyi
CCAATTATTGTCGGATAATAAATTATAATAGTGAGAAATCATTTATCTTCAGAAAAATACTGTTCATTTTTAAGAAAGTGCTTTTTACTTAATATTTTTTCAAAATAACTTAAAATTTTTTTTAATTCTTCAAAATTACTGGTTAACATTACTGAATAGTTTTTTCCGATGACTTCATGCAATTTTGGATCAATGTGAGTAATACAAAAAAATGGCATACTTGAAAACTGTTCCGCGGTATGCTGCCGCATAACGCCCGAGTGCGAGCGCGAGGACTCCCTCTACAACCGGCTCTGTAACTCAATGAATTTCAATTTGTCCATTTTCTTATTAGACATTTTTCATAGTAAAAAAGTCAAGCTTTCTTTTGAGACTATTTAAAAAAAATCGTAGATGCCTAAATTGCGAAAAAAGTCAAATAAACAATTGATTTATTGCAAACATTGTTTAAACAATTTTTTTGTTATAAATAATAAAATAGGATGAAAGCGTGTAAAAAGCTCTTTACAAAACCCTCATAAAAATTTTAAATCGCGTAATTAGAAAGGAAGTTACAGGCGTTTGAAACTACCCCTGCAGGCACTGGTGTTGAAAATTCAACCCCCCCTCACTTGGGGAGGGTTGGTAATCCTGGTCTACAAGTTTGTGGATTAACTACTGTCGGGTAGGCGAACATATTCCCAGAATTTAGAGACAATCGAAAAACATGACTTTTTGATTTGGGGCAGTTGAGGAATAATGCCCCATAAGTGAATATACGTATGCAACAATAATAATTACACTCAGAGGCATACACCCTAGCGGAAGAACCGGAAAGGATCGCAAAGGAAGTATCATTCCGATCCTTTCGGATTTCTATGTGAACTTTGCTTTCGTTTCTTTCAAAAGGTTTCCGACACCTTTCCGAACTTTTGTCGAACTGTCCCACTGTGTTTACTTTCTTTTTGAACCTTTACGATTTATACATATACATATTTTTTAATGAATACATATAATAAATAATAACATATAATTTAATAATAAATTTATGAAATTAATCACTTGAAAATTAATTGAATTAAATAAATATATAAATATAATAAAATATAAAAAGAAATATAAATATATTTAAATTATAAAAAAAAGATTTTTCAATTAACATGATGGATCATGAACTAAACGAAAAAATGAATGTTTAATAAAGTAGTTTGACTTTCAATTATCAGTTGTATTTTCAATTTAAAAAATATGACACAGATTAGTTTTCAATCATCAGTTGTGATTTGTAACCGAAAAGATGCTAATTTTCAACCAAAAAGAATAACTATATAACAAAATTGCTGATTTTCAAAAAATTAATAAAATTCAATTTTCCAATTGTTTCCTGTGTCTCACCACTGTTTTTTATATTGCGTTAAAAAATAAACGGCCGTATAAATATTTTTCCAACCAAAAAATCTAGAAAAAAACCTATAAGCTGGACTTGTAGAAGCACCACGTGGCTCCATTTCTGTATTCACACTAAAAAAAACCGATTTGCTCCAAAAATAACTGTACAAAAGAATGCGTGACTGAAAACATTACGGGAAATTAGTTATATCCGAAAATTTTCACGATTTTGAACTTTCGGCAATATCCGGAAAGATTCGTGGGACTTGCTATCAATGTACATTATTTTACCATACCGGTATAGTCTTGAAGGAAATGGTTTTTTTGACTGGAAAAATATTTGCAGAGCTTTTGATCGACATGAATTAAGTAGTATTCATAATAAAGTTTCAAGAATGGGAAAATAAATCCATAAATTTGAAACCTAATAAGGACGATTGATGCCAGATAGGCGAAATTCATTATGCGTTATTTGAAATTTACAGTGACACAGTGAATTTGAAATTTGAAATTCACAGCGTTGTAAGAAATTTTACAGCTGAAACACAATTATGTAGGCAACGAAAAAAGTCAATTTTGATTATGAACATACTGCGCAGGCAGTGGATGATCCAAGTAAAGAGTTACGAGTTGACTATTTCTTACAGACCATCAATACAATTATAGTTTGCATGGAAGCATGGTTTCAGATTCTTGATGAATGTAATAATTAGTTTTGGATTCTTATGTAACATCGCTAAATTTCGAATGACGGATGATTAATTTTTTATGCGAAATTGTAGAGATTTAAAATAGATTTTCACAGATGGAAATGAGCGCGACAACGATGCCACATCTTTAGGAAATTAGGTTACTAAACTTCTACTGCAGATTACTGCGAGGATATCACCAATTGAGGTATTGAATTACATCCAGGAAAAGTGCCTAACGTAGGTTTATTCAAACACTTACGATGCTGTGCGAATTCTCCTTATCTCACCCATTTCCGTCACAAGTGCTGAAAGGTCGTCTTCGAAGGTTAAGATCATAAAAATTTATCTACGTAATACCAAGCATTATGAAAAAATGTCAGCTTTAGCTACTATAGCTATAGAGCAGGGCCTAGTAGATTTAATTGATCATAAATCAACCATTCGTAATTTTGCTCCAATGGAGGCGAGACTAATATTAATTATTATTATTTCTCATGATCTATTATTTATTTATAATTATTATAGTTTTCCATTAGAAGAGTTCTAAATACTTCGGTTTAATAACTCAAATTGAAAGCGGCTCCCGATAACACTCATAATTATTAACAGAAATGATAAATTCATTATTTATTAATATGAATATTTGTTAAGTAAGTTTTTATTATTGATCATTAATATTATTAATAACATCATTATAATAGGGCAAATTGAACAATAAATAAATGTTTACTTTTGAAACCTGTGAAAGCATGAACATAAAATAAAAGACTTTTTTAATATATGACATAAAACCATTATTCCTATTATTTTGCTGAATTATATTTCATTAATTAGATGAACAAGAAAATGAAAATAAAATGTTTAATAGCAATTTAATATATTTTAATATTCTATGGTTGGTTTCCTGAAATTGCCTAAAACGTGTCAGGCTTTCAAAAGAATAGCTGAGTGTTCTTCTAAATGCCTAAATAAACTAGACACTTGAACACCAGGCATAGATTTCGTCCCAAATTCTTCTGAACGCCGCATAGTGGGAGGAAATGCACTTTTTTGTTCAAAAATGTCGAGAGCCTTCAAGACAGGCCATTAGGGTAGAAATCCTTAACATAACACTCATACTTGGCCACGCCTGAATGACCACCGCAACCACCCGCAGCACCTTTTACTTCCATCCGCCGCGCGGCCTCAATTCTCGGAAGGGATACAGAATGAAGGACTATTGAAGGGTTTCACTGTACTAAATCATGTAGGAAATTGTAAAACAATTTGTTGGGTTTAATATTTGTCAAATAAATGTGTCCATTAGGAGAAAATGGATACTTTAAAAGTTCTCAAAAATACCCTATCCGATTTTTTAAATTTCTAATTCCAGTGGAGGTGTGGAAGATTTCGCGCATTATAAAAAAATTCAATTTCAACGAAAAACAATTGGGCAAGGTTAAAAACAAATTAAATCATGACTTTATCTCCCATTTTAAAAGAAAATGGCCGAGTTCAGCCTTTATTAAAGCTTGTTTTGTGAACAAGTTTGCAGGTTGGTTGAAGACATATTTTATCGTGGAATTTCAACCTGAAAGTAATGACAAATGCGGAAGGCCAAACTCAGGTGACTTTGTAGAATGTTTCGCTTCAGCAAAACGAAGGAAATTAATGGATATACGGGGGAAATATGCTGACATCGAAATAAGAAAGGCTTTTTTACGCTTGCTAAATCTATGTGATAGGAACGTACTATATTTGTGTAAAACTCCCCCCCCCCCCAGACTCTTATAACAACTTTTTTATTTTTTTTGAAAAATCGAAAATTCAAATTTTGATTCAAAAAAATAATAATGAAAAATAAAACATCCTGTTTCGTGCTTTAACTATGCAATTTATTTATTTTTATGCATTTATTTTAAGCTTTCTTTTAATCTTGAAAAAAGCATTGAAAACAAAAAATTAGATTTGTTTAATAACGAAATAGTTTATTTATGGAAGGCGACATCTTTAAATTTAAGAAACAAGACACTGAAAATATGTATGTTTCAATACCCATGCATATAATGAATTTTAATAATATCAATTGATTGAAACGATACATTTTTCAGGGTTGCTGAAAATACAATTTAGAGCAAAATAAGGAACAAAAATATTAAATTATTCATTGTACATAAATTTTGTACTTTATTTTCCAATAACTGAATAAGCAATACCGGGCCGAGGTAACAAAAAATGTAATATACATTTCGTATAATAGTGTTGAACGTAATGTAGAAGAGTAAGCATTTTGGAAAAAAATCGAGGGCACAAGATACGTGATGAGAACGTGTTCGTTAAAGCCGAAGCAGCTTTAACCAAAGATAATTCGCAATCACCAAAATACATTTTTGTCGATGGTTTGACCTTTAATTTCAAAAATGTTGTGCACAAATGTGGGGAAGTACAAAGACCGAGCAGGCAGCGTGAAGTAAATACATTAGCGAGCGCGACGCGTAAGAACAAAAAGTCGCGCACCCTTGACGCGCTGCATCTTGAAAGCGATAAAAATGTTCCCACGCAGCGATCAGATTGTTTTTCGTCTAAGAGTTCAACCAATTGTTCATTTTTTCATGTTTCTTATTTTTCAATAATGAAAAACTTGTCACACCATAGGCTGCAAGTTTTCAAGTATTTTTGCCGCGAAGATTTAAACCTTGATTTAAATAAATAATTCATAATAACAACATTAAAAATACGAAAAATGCTAAAATTATAATAGAATAACAGTTATTATAGTACAGTGAAGCAAAATATAGTAATATTTTACAAATTTCCAAAATAATGAAACATATCCTTTGATGCGAACTCTTGAAATGTAAGCTAATAACTTGTTTTAGAGAAAATTTCGACTAATGAGTAGTCATTTTAATATAAAAATTGAGTTTAAGTTTAACCATTACTAAAATAATTAATTAAAGCCGATAATTAGTCGAGCTTTTGTAATAAATTAAATGAGTTGCGCCCTTTCATATTTATAAGCGAAAATGGAGTCATACTTTTTACATATTTAAGTTGATCTGGATCTCCCTCAAGGTACGTATAGGCGCCATCGGAAGTTAACATATGTAAAAAATAAATACGAAGGTAGTTCAATAAGTCCTTAGAATAAAGTATAAAAACAATTTTTTTTGGGTAAATTTTTTTTTTATTTTTCAACATAATCTCCTTGGAGCTCTATACACTTG
>NC_046666.1:92735561-92736976 GCF_010883055.1 Belonocnema kinseyi
AATGCAGCGAGAGCTTTGGCCGATGCGAACCGTAAAATAAAACCAACGGCTGATCATAAGACCAAAAGACGAATGCATCAACTTGCCATAAAGATAGGCTGGACAAGACAGTACGCACCCGCATTCAATGTGTGATTGACTACATCACATCTGGCAGGAATTTTACCGCCAAGTTTCGAAAGTTCGCGCGCGAACTCCGGACCCGTTATCACACACCTAACAAGTCAAAGCTGCTGACCATCAGGCAGCATATTGTTGAGAGAATACGGAAACTATCTGACGCTAAGTGAAGTCTAGAGCGGAGGGAGAGATGGGTCAGAGAAAATCAACAGTTTCTCTCTGACCCATCTCGACTCTTCCAAGACCCTCCAGTTACTGTCGAACACCCACCCAAACCAGAGGAGGTCGAAGTATTTTGGAGAGAAGTCTACGAAGTTCAGCATAGACTGGACGAAGACTCAGAAAATATAAATAGCTTCAAGGAGTTATGTGTTGCCCTCATAACACCTGATAAAGAATGCCCACCCATCACTACCGATCTTCTGGTGGAAGAAGTTTTCTTCAACTCAACAGAATTTGGCCCGTATTTTCACCTCATATTTGAAGTCGGAAGAGCCGATTCCAGAGTGGTTGGTGGAAGGGCGCACAATACTCCTGCCGAAAATAGGCAACTTAGCTGACCCGAAGAACTACAGGCCAATAACTTGTCTGAACACGCTTTATAAGATATTCACAGCTATCCTAAATGATAGGATTGTTCGGGCAATTGAACCTGTGTGGCAAGAAATGTATGAACAACGAGGCTCAAAGAAAGGCGTAGCCGGATGTCGGGAGAACGTGCTCATCGATAGATGTGTCTGCAAAGATGCAGCATTCTACCAGCGTGACCTATCGATGGCTTGGATTGATTATCGGAAAGCATTCGATTCTACATCCCATTGACTTATCATCTATCTTTTGGAAATGTTAAAGGTTCATCCGCAAATAGTTGGGTGCATAGAGAGATTGATGCCGCTTTGGAAAACCAGATTTACTATCTCATCTGGCAAACATCGTGTGACAACTAACAAGGTCACGTTTCAGAGAGGCGTCTTTCACGGCGACACCATGAGCCCACTCTTCTTTTGCCTTACATTATTGCCACTATCTCCAGCACTGCGCCATTCCGACGGGTACTTGTGCGAGTACTTTGTTACCATCTCTGTCAATCCTACGGCATTCACCTTAATATCGCTCCTCTAAATGCTCCTAGGAAAATTGAGTCAATTGTCGAGAATAGGAAGTGCCGCATATACTGGAAATTTATATTCTCAACAATTGTTTCTGTTGCTCACTCGCGGCCTGACATGGTTCTTCTTGACTTCGAGAAGCGAACCATGTTCGTTATCGAATTTTCGGCACCAGCTGACAAAAAC
>NC_046666.1:92737076-92750127 GCF_010883055.1 Belonocnema kinseyi
TCTAGTCGGGAGTGGTGCTGACTGAAAACAGATGATTTGGAGCGATTCGCGCGCCATATGTTGGTCATTCTAAGGACTTATTGAACTACCCTCGTATATTAACGGGCGCCCATAAAAATTGCATTTAGGTGTCCTATACATTTTTAATTAATAAATATATTTTTGATTGTGTCGGAAACAATTTAATTTAAAGTTTCGTAATGTAGTTGATGACAAGAATATTCCTATCGCTTTTACTGTTTCAATAGAAGTAATTTATTTTTAAAATATTTTCTTTATTAGAATCCAAAACATGCATTATGGAATTTTTTAGGAATAATATGGTTGAAAAGAAATTTGAGGGCACTTTTTACTTTACTAGTATTACTTATAGGAGTAGACGTGTAAATCGTGGATATCATTGGATATTCTTTTCACTACTTCCATGGAAATCTAACATATTTATTTGTTTAAACAATATAATCTTTTTGGGGCGCCTTGAAATGGCTTAGGGGGCGCCAACCAAGGGGGGCACAACCGGGAAACCTCGGCTGCGCCCCCATGCCAGTCCGCCACTGGTATCACATGCTCGATATGCAGGCAAAAAAGAAAAATGCTGACATTTACTCAGCATAAGATGATTTGGCAAAAGCTAAAGAAGAATGTTATCCACATTCGATTGAAGTAACGGAAAAAGGATTTACAATCGGATTAAAATTTGTATTCGATCATACGATATCTCGGATTTTCACAGATCATGATATTTCTCTTCCATTGACGGATACAAGGAAACCTCATAACTTGAAGTCAATGGTGAAATCCGGTTGTGATGGTTCTTCAAGCCAAAGAACGTACAAGCAAAAGAAATATAATCCAGATATGGTGGATAATAATATCTTAAGCATCTTAATGATACTACTGCGACTTCACTTAGAGAATTCGATAAATTCTGTAGTGTGGGCATATCCTAATCCATCGACAATATCATATTGCAGGCCAATACTATATGAATTCGCACAATAAACCCGACGCCGAAAAAATATGCAACTATATTAGTTCAATAATACCTTGGACTAATACGCTTCGCATAAATTAGAACTCTGTAGGTAAAAAAGTCGAACTGTATATCTTCATTTAATTTGTAGTTTTATCGGTTTGTGTATAGAACCGACGCTATACAGGTAGCAATACCGAACTACATCGAATAAGTAAGTATTTACATGGAGCAGTTCTTTATGTAGAACTCGCAACATTCATAAGTTGAATATCAGCTGTTCTAATGCATTGAAACATACACTGTTCAACTTTTGTATCGGGTACGTAACAAAATTTGAATAACAGCGCTTCGGTAAAATAGAACTTTTACAATTTAAAATACTAGACGCGCTTCGTTTAAACAACGATCAGCTGCGATTCTAATCATGCGAAAACGCAGCAGTTCCACGTAATATGAAATACTCACATTGAAATGTCAAACGGCGCTAATTCAGGAAAAGCGAAACCCGACCCGTTCAATGTTTTCATACGCGAAATCTCGGCGTCTAAACTGCAGTGCGTCGATATAGATATACTAGCTATGCTTCGTTCCGTTAAACTCTGCTGGTTCGAATGACGACGAACAGCGAGAATTGAACAAATCTGTAACGTAGGAGCTTCGCGTGAGGAGTGCGCTGAGTTGAGGCGCCGGACAATATGTGTTGGGAAAAATTAAACAATAATTATTTAAATATCAAATCTTGCAGGCTCTCAAATTTAAACTGTACAAGTAAATAATTAAAGTAACAAACATCGTTCATGCAATAAAGTGCGAGAGTTAAGGATGATGAACGGTCAAAGTTACGATAATGCCGTATTGAGATAGTTGCAGATATAGAACACTATCGGATCAATCAAGGAACGCCAGCTGATCAAATGAAGTAAGATTTAGATTTTTCGCAATGCAAAATGCAAGCCGATTGTTAATCTAACTTCGTATGTCCTGCAACTACGCAACTTATCGCGTACCAGTATCAGTACGTGATCAGTTGCAAACCTAGATTACAATAATTGTATACTTCCAGCATAAACAAAATTGATTGGTTTTACTTTTTAATTGTTATAATGTAATAAAATTCGTTTTGTGGTGAAATATAAAAATACGTGCGTCTAAATTTTTCAAAGTAAAATTCATGAATTTTTAAAAATAACAATTTTGAGCTTGCACATTTGATCCGCTGGAGTCATTTTTATAGCTAAATGTTACTAAATGGCAAATCTCCATTTAATTGTATCCATTTAATTTACCGTGCACCACGTAATTTAATACGTATTCTACAAGAACTTTTTCAAAATTAATATTTCTCCACCATTCAAAGTAACTATCAATGGTGATTAGACAACCCGGACGCGCCTCATCGTGCATCAGGTCCGTTCAAACATCACCTACGATAACTTTTTTGAAATTTGAATGTTTTCAATAACCAAAACAATTAAAAATGGCGAGTCGACGCCCCGGGTGCGCCGGATCTTGCACCGGGTCATTTAAAACGTCATCTACGAGAACTTTTTTGAAATTTAAATTTTAGCCATAACCAAAACAATTAAAAATGGTGAGTCGACGACCCGGATGCGCCGGACCGCACTTCAGGTCATTTACGAAAACTGTTTTGAAATTTTAATTTTGTCCATTAGCAAAACAAGTACAAACGGTGAGACGACGACCCGAGTGCGGAGGATCGTACACCAGGTAGTTTAACACGTATTCTACAAGAACTTTTTCAAAATTCAAATTTTTTCAACACCAAAAATTACTACCAATGGTGAGGCGATGACCCGGGTGCGCCGAATCTTGCACCGGGTCATTTTAAACGTCATCTACGAGAAATCTTCGAAATTTACACTTTGCCACTAACCGAAGCAATTACCAATGGTAAGCCGACGACCTAGGTGCGCAGGATCGTTCACCAGGCAGTTTAACACGTATTCTACACGAACTTTTTCAAAATTCAAACTTTTCCAACATAAAAATAGCTACCAATGCTAAGGCGACGACCCGGGTGCGCCGGATCGTGTAACAGATCATTTTAAAGGTCATCTACGAGAACTTTTTTCCAATTTAAATTTGGTCAATAACCAAAACAATTGCAAACGGTGAGTCGAGGGCCCGAGTAGGCCGGATCGTGCACCAGATCCTTTAAAACGTCATCTACGAGAATTTTTTTGAAATTTAAATTTTGCCAACACCCAAAATAAATAAAAATGGTGAGGCGAAGACACGGGTGAGCATGATCGTGCACCAGGTCCTTTAAAACGTCATCCACGAGAACTTTTTCGAAATTTAAATTTTGTTGATAAACAAAATACCAATATTGAGGCGACGACCTGGGTTCGCTGGATCGGGCAACAGTTCATTTTATACGTCATCTACGCAAACTCTTTGAAATTTACATTTTGTCACTAACCGAATCAATTACAAATGGCAAGTCGACGACCTGGGTGCGCAATATCGTGCACCAGGTAGTTCAACACGTATTCTACAAGAACTTTTTCAAAATTCAAACTTTTCCAACATCAAAAACAGCTTCTTATACTGAGGCGATGACCCGGGTGCGCCGGTCATCGCCCAAATTGAAATGTCTAAGAGTTCTTGTATTTGTCGTTTTAAATGACCCGGTGCAAGATCTGGCGCACCCAGGTCGTCGCCTCACCATTGGTAACCAATAATGTTACAAAAAAAATGATGTTGACAAAAAGTGGATTTCTTTCAAAAAAACAACTTTTAGTAAAAATTAATTAAATTGATTTTTTTGTGATAATAATTTTGGTTTAAGGAACGTTTATAACATGTTTTTACGATGAATAGATACAATTAAATGGAGAATTGCCATTTAGTAACATATATCTATAAAAATGCCTCCTGCGGATCAAATGTGCAAGCTCCATACTGTTATTTTTAAAAATTAATCAATTTTACTTTCAAAAATTTAGACGCACGTATTTTTATATTTTACCGCAAAACGAATTTTATAACATTATAACAATCGAAAAGTAAAACCAATCTATTCTGTTTATGCTGGAAGTATACAATTATTGTAATCTATGTTTGCAACTGATCACGTACTGATACTGGCACGCGATAAGTTGCGTAGTTGCAGGACATACGAAGTTAGATTAACAATCGGCTTGCATTTTGCATTGCGAACAATCTAAATCTTATTTCATCTGATCAGCTGGCGTTCCTTGATTGATCCGATAGTGTTCTATATCTGCAACTATCTCAGTACAGCATTATCGTAACTTTGACCGTTCATCATCCTTAACTCTCGCACTTTATTGCATGAACGATGTTTGTTACTTTAATTATTTACTTGCACAGTTTAAATTTGAGAGCCTGCAAGATTTGATATTTAAATAATTATTGTTTAATTTTTCCCAACACATATTGCCCGGCGCCTCAGCTCAGCGCACTGATCACGCGAAGCACCTACGTTACAGATTTGTTCGATTCTCGTTGTTCGTCGTCATTCGAACCAGCAGAGTTTAACGGAGCGAAGCATAGCGAGTATATCGATATCGACGCCCTGCTGTTTAGAGGCCGGGATTTCGCGTATGAAAAGTTTTCATACGCGAAACCCGACCCTTTCAATGTTTTCATTGAAAACATTGAAAGGGTCGGGTTTCGCTTGGCCTGAATTAGCGCCATTTTATACTTCAATGTGAGCATTTCATATTACGTGGAACTGCTTCGTTTTGGCATGATTAGAATCGCAGCTGATCGTTGTTTAAACGAAGCAAGTCTAGTATTTTGAATCGTAAAAGTTCTATCTTACCGAAGCGATGTGATTCAAATTTTTTCACGTACCCGATACAAAAGTTGAACAGTGTATGTTTCAATTCTTTAGAACAGCTGATGTTCAACTGATGAATGTTGTGAGTTCTACATAAAGAACTACTCCATGTCAATACTTACTTAATCGATGTAGTTCGGTATTACTATAGCGTCGGTTCTATACTCAAACCGATAAAATTACAAATTAAATGAAGATATGCAGTTCGACTTTCTGACCTACAGAGTTCTAATTTATGCGAAGTCCAAGGTATTACTCAACTAATATAGTTGCATGTTTTTTTCGGTGTATAAAAAATCAATTCAGTAATAGCATCATTTCAAAAAGAAATTGATAAAATGAAGCCCACGATAATAAAGAACGATTCCGGTACTTTTGTGATCGAACCTGACATGAAGTTGACGATGCTGGACCAAAAAGTTTGCCAGGCTCTTTCTGGAACTTATCACTATGACTTGCTACATTTGTCAAGCCATACCTCAAGAGATGAATGACGTTGATACAGTACAAGTCCGCTAACTTTCCTTCCGATAAGTGTACACTCCCCCTAAAACGACATCACACATACGGCACGCGCACTAATTGAGGTTCTCCCACTACGTGTGTTATTTTGCTCATGATATCCGTCCATGATTTACGCATGCGCGCACCTAATATCGTGCTACTAGAGGGGTTACCCGATAAGCCCGCAATTCCTCGAATTTTTCGGCCCTACAATCTTTGAAAAATTGGGGGTTTGCCTACCAAGTCGGTGGATTATCGTCAAAAGATTTTCTGTTGAGTGAATCTTGCATGCAGTGTTATGATTCATTCTCAATCCATTGAAATTGAAAACCCGTCTTTTTCAAAGTGAAACTGCAAACATTAGGAATTTATTGACCTAAATTGTTTATGAATATTTAAATATTACTAATTACCAAAGATACATTTTTTTCGGAATATCCGTAGCCATTCTAGCGATTAAAGAAAAGAAAATTTTGATAAAACCTTAAATTTGAATATTTTGTCATGAGAATTATTTATAACAATGGTTATTGTTAACTTCTCAAATATTTTAGTGACTAGCAGTCATTCGTTCAACAGCTTGAAACATTTGCAGTTCAAATTTTTTTTCTTATGCGAGGGCCAGCATTTTGAATTTGTTAATAAAAGTTTGAATTGTTATATTTGACCGAATATTAATAAATATTTATTATTTTAAGGAATACCTGAAGTCGCTCTGGCGATTGAAGGAAATTATAATTTTTTAAATCTTTAATTTTAATTCTTTGCCACAAGAATTGTTTATAACAATGGTTATTCAAATGTCATTCCTACATAAATAAGAAGCACTTTTAGCACACAGAAAATTTTGTTTACTGATAATAAGACTTTGCTAATTTTATCATAAAATTGGTTTATAACAAATAAATGGAATAATGAACAAATTATTTGTATTCTATGAGTCCCTAAACATTTATTTAAGACAATATAAAGTTTACCTAATCAGTTATTAAAGCGTAAAAATATTGTTATGTACAAAATTTCAGTTTTTCCATACTTTGAGTGAAAAAATTATTGATAAACAAATAGAGAAAAAAATTTGGAGCGTCAAGTTCTTCAGAATTTAATGAACTTTAATTTTTTTAATTCAAAATCGGACCAAAATTGAAGGCTCTGATCATTTTTGAACGAAAAAAGTGCATTTCCTGTCACATACTATTTTTTATTACACCAGTCAATCATGAGTGCAAATAGGTTTGCATAGAGTTCTAACCTAAGAATCCGAGAATATTTAGATGCGGACTCCGGTAATGTGCGTTGGGTAAGAAGTCGATACTGAATTACCCAAAGTACCCTAAACACCCTAAGTAAAAATTTTAATTCCTATACTAAAAAGTTCTATTTAGGTATCTTTCGCAGTACATAAAATCGCACTTATGATGGCGGTGTGATAAAAAATTATTTGGAGGTTGCCAACATCAAATTTACATAAAAATTGAGATTTTGGTAATTTTTGATTATTTTTTCAATATACATATTATAGTAGTTGTCGAAAAATATCTTCTGAATCAAAATGGTAGCTCATGTAAAAAAAAACTCTCATTCAGTTTCCGATTGGAAAAAAATTATTTAGCGCCGGCAGGTGCCAAAACTTTTGAACATTCCGTATACAATAGGATATAAAAGATGAGATGAAAAGTTTAAAACCTTGACACTAGAAAAAAGAAAGAACAACAAAAATATATTTCATAAGGCTTTTCATGGCTTCTCAATGAATAAAATTTAATAATCATCGTATATAAGAAAAAGGTTTAATAGATGAAAAAGATTCCCCTGATTGCGAATATCTTGGTTATTATTTTTTTTTCAAAGTCCTGGTCAGTTTTTATTTAAACAATTTTTTTGGACAATTTCATTATATAATAACAAAAAATAATAATTTGATTAGCATATCCTATTAAAAATAAAACTTTTTGTTTCTTGCCCTTTTTTTGTAGGATGAACTATTTGCTCAGAAAGATTTAAAACTTGTACATTGTAAATTGTACTTTTATTCGAATGAAAACTTCTTTCCTTTATTTGTTGTTAAGAATAGCTAAAATATCACAACATGACTTTTCCCATACTAAAAATTAAATGAAAACAAACGTATAAACAAGAAGAAAATATTATTTCCATTTACGTCACATTTTTGCACACAGTAATATGAAATCATCGCGTATTATAAAAAATAAAACATTTCCTCGAAATAGTACAATTGGTCAACTAAAAATCAATATAGTAGAATAAAAAATCGACTCATATATTTCGCGGCATATTGGATAGTACAATGGTACTTTTTGGAGAAAATATTCTAAACATAAAGATAAATTATACAGGTCTGAATAGCAATCTTTTCAGGTTTATAATGGATTTGCGCAATTCTGTTTCTTCGTCCTTTTATCGTTCGAAGAGCTTTCAGTTTCAAGAAATACAAACAACTGTCCGAAATTCGAGGTTAGAGTGCCACTAGCCTAAAATTTAAGATATATATTTTTTTATTTCGTTAAACTGAAAGGTCGACAAAATCATGCAGTATGCTTGAGAAAATAGATTCTACTCTTGAGACATATTACTTATTGTACATTTCTGACTTATACGTTTAGAATATTTTATCCAAGATTTGTATTGATTGCCATGACGTCATGCTAAAATACTCAATTCAAACCAACGAGGGCTTGACGCTCTTCGGGCCTCTTTTTTAATTTGCTGGCCACTGAAGCTGATGAGAGCGTACAGGGACCGTGCTCGGAGTTGCCTGAACTGTGCAAATAGAAATAACCGTATGCGGAAGTGAAATAGGTGTGACTTCACTGTACTTCAGTTTGTTGGCAAGGTTCCATTAAAAAAAAGTCATAGTCCAAATTACACATGTTTTTGTCCACGACCGTAAAAAATTATTACTTGTTTAAAAGATGTTATTTTCTCTATAACTCATGAAAATTTATTATTTTCTGGGTATAATTACACATTTTATAAATTGTTTAAAAATAAAAAATGACTTACTGTTGGCTTTTCATGGGATAGTATAAAGAAAATTTTGGTTATTTTGAATATCTTTAAATATAAAGCTGATTACTAATTATTTTCTTTTTTCAGAAGTTACAACCCAATTGATTAAATAATTATTATATACATAATCATCTTCTTTGCAGGAATTTTGAAATAGTTTTACAACATCATTTCATTGAATATTCCCATTAATCTCCGAAAAACTATGTATAGTTAACTAAAAAATAAATATTTAAACAACTGGGTTCTAACTTTCGAAAGAAGAAAATAGTTCATAAGAGACATATTTGAACAGATTTCACTTAGAAACAGATTCACTGTTTAAACAAATTGTAAACTGTGTCATTAATCTCAGAAAGTATTAACTTTGCACGAATCTCAGAGAAAAGAATATTTCTGAAAAAATAATAATTGTTTAGGAATGTTGCTAAATAGTTGTGAAATTTGGACTATGATTTTTTTTTTAATGGAACATTAAGAAATCAACTGAGAATGAAAATACCAATTTTAGAATTTATTTTCTAAAAGTTTTCCTATTCTATTTGTATTAAATGAAATATTTACGTACCTATTGTTCACAGCCTTCACTTCACTTTTGACTGATTTATGATTTAATCTGGCCCAAACAGTAGACGCAATGCGTGGCTTGGGTGTTACTACTTTTATCACGCTTCCTTTTGGTCCTCGAACTTCTTTTTTAGATACTTCACTATCATGATCACTATCGACTTCGCCCTCTTCTTCCACATCTTCCTCCTCTACGCCCTCATCTTCATTCTCCTCCTCATCCTCCTCCTCTTCTGATTCTTCGTTATTTTCAACCATTTGTTGGTCCTCGTTTTCAGAATCTAATATCTCTCCTTCTTCTTCCTAGAATTTATTCACGAGACATGTGAAATATTTTTTTTTTACTCGACGAAAATTAGAAAAAATTACAATGTTATATTAATTAATTAAAAAGAAAAATTACCTCTGATGCATCTGCTTTCGAAGATTCATGTGTTATTGCTGGATTTGTTACTACAATCTGAATCGCAGCTCGAACAGGCTTTTTCCTCAGCCTGCCAAGTCTCATTCTCAAGTCGTTTGTTGTGCTGATGGTAAGCTGCAGAATTTTCCAACAATATGTTACAAATTGATGCATTCTACGAAAGGTAATCTATCGTTTCGTTACCAATACAAAAGCTTCTACTAGCTATTGAGATAGCACCGCCATTTACTACCAGAAAGCGTGTTTAAATCACCATCTTCAAAAGCTGATAGGCGTTTTTGTACGGGAAATAAAACTAAAGACTATTCTACGTATAACCCATCGAAATTAACAATTATTTTCGCACTCGTTAAAAAAACTACTTCTAACCAACCTGAGTACATGATTTGCTACGACGTTTTTGCATTTTTTTTTCCTCGTCGTCTGCGTGCATGCGCATTCGAAGTACTTTACTTTTTCTGCACCATTCTTCTTCGCTGTCGCTTTCGGATTCAGTATCACATTCCTCTGATACAGACAGTGTATCTTTGGGACGATTTTTTGAGCCTAATCTCTCTTTCACATTGTTTGCCTGATCTGTTACGTGAAATTTTTGTATAAAGTCTTCTTCCAGCGTATCGTTGACTCCCCAAGTTTGTGACAAGTCACCCCAGGGATTTTTTGATTTGCCTTTTTCGTCTTCATCTGATAAGTTTCCTTTCGATCTTCTCCTAGTTAGTGTTGTTTGTCGGTGCGTTCTTTTCCGAGATTCTGTAAGGATTTCTCGCGCACCTAAAAGTATATTATTAAATTGCATTAATTAATTTGAAGTAGAAACACGGTCCAAGAAGACGTTAACCAGTACCTTATATAAAGGTTCCGTAGACGTAGGCTTCAATTTTAAGTAAACGGTTTCTTTCCCGAGGAATTGGTTTTACTTACTTTAGAAAGTTACAAATTTCAAAACATATGTAGATTTTAATGATTTTTTGGAATTGTTTTGAGTGTTTTATTCCGACGTTATTGAATTTCAAGTGCCGTAAATTAAAAATTCTTTAGTTCGGTTGATTTGAAAAGTTTTTAAACTTTCGAAGTATATTTCTAATAACATCTCAAGTAAGTGATTTTGTACCGTACAGTTTTACAAAATTCATGACTTTCCCTTGACTTTCCATAACCAACAACAATTCCCTGTATTTTTCCCATTACTTCCAGGGTTTCCCTGACCTACAGCCACCCTGGACGTTATACAATTTTTACAGGCTAAAAATTGAAACTAAACCATTTTTGCTTAAAATTATTCTTACTTCAAGATCGAAAAGAAATCTATTTTGTATGACTAATTTTATGCAAAAAGAGCATGAAAAATATTTATAATTAAAAACCAGACTTCGAAGTCTATTTTATCATGAATAATTTCATTCAAAATGAGCATGAAAAATATTCACAATAGACAAGAGACTTCTAAACTACCTCACTTTTGGGATTCTTAGGGACAAAACTAGCCAATGAAAAAAGGCAGAGAATAAGGGGAAAAGTCAACCAAAATCAACCTTTTCACATGTTCCTTTCTCCGGCCTTTTTATACTAATAGGGAACCAACATGTTTCAGGCTTAATTTAGACCCCCTCGTTAGAGATATTTTATAGGAAAACTACTAGGTATGATTAGTAGATTCTTATGATAGTTAAAAATCAAACATAATACCTACAATTAAAAATAGATGTACCTACACACAGACACAGGGTGTCCAAAAAGTAACGAAATACTAAATAATTTTCCAGGTAAAATATTTTTGCAAAAAGGTCAATTGGAGTAAAATTTACTTGAAAATTTACTTGGAGTAAATTTTAACGAGGAATCCAGTGGTGATCTTTTAATTTACCTTCAAGGTTATTTCAAGCTCAAGTTTGTTTTTTAAAAATTGGTCTGCCTAGTCCCTCCGCGAATTGACTACGTGGTGTCAGGCAAAGTCCGGAGTAGCACTTTCACTTCGGACTCTACCTAATCAAATCGCGAAGTGCCGGACAGGCTCAGGCAAATTCCGTAGTAAAAATAAAACCTTTGGGGTTTACTTTTCCCGCTGCAAAGTGGACTGGCTCGAGAATTTCCAATTCAAAATAGTCTGTTGATCGCAATTGTGAACAGATTTGAAAGTTTTTTTTTAGAAGTGATCAGAATTAAATTTTTAATATAACTTATTGAGTACATTTATCAATTTCTGTTTCAATATATTTATCCAACGCAGGTTTTTTCTAAAAAGAAAGAGAAAAAATCAATCCTTTTCAGGAAAAGCCGATTATTTAATGCGAATTCATAGATATATAATCCATACAAGGCACCAATCTATTATTTGTAATAAATTAATTATTAATTACAACAATGGTTTATTGTTGATTTATTTGATGAAAAATGATTCAATATAAAGTAAAATACTTTCTACTATAAAAGATAAACTGCAAAATTTTATAGGTAAAAAAAACTACAATATTTATTGTAAAAACCAACTATCCAGTAAGAAACAGATAGTAATAGGTGTTTCGTTTTTAAAATTCGTTATTAACATTCAAAATATTAATTTATTGAGATCGAAAATCACTGTTTAGACCATGCTACTAAGATTTAGTATGGCAAATAAAAAATATGTCTTTGATTAAATTAGGCAAATTGAATATCTACTTTGAAAATGGTTTAGCAATAAAACTTCTAAACAAAAGTTTCTTTTGATTTCGTATTAGTTTAGTAACTAATAAAGAAATGTTATTTCCACACTCCCTCTCTCCCGCCTCCCTTTTATTTAGGGATTGATGCACCGACTTAGTTATCCTCAAAACAACAATAGGTTAATCTAGTTCCTGACGTGGTCGCGGAAGTTTGGAAGATTTTTGAATAGAAGTTCTTGTACTAATGTTGGAAGTATCACAAAAGTAAATTTTTTATCTTATGGTTTGAGTTTCAGTTCACATTTCCGAATAAGTTGTTTTTATCACTTCGGAATAATATTTATAAATCGACAGTGTTTTTGAAAATTCTTAACGATGGCTCACGAAGCGAAAAATCAAGCGATGAAAATCAAATTCGAAGACAAATTTAGTGCCCTCAAAATTGCAGAAAACTCGTCGCGTATTTCAAATTTAGAAAGATACTACGTTAAATATGATACACATCGAGTTTATTATTCTATTTTTTGTTTAAAAGATAATTTGCGTTAAATAAATAATTATATTGAAACAAAAACTGACACATATAATCAATAAATTTTCTTACAAATTTAATGCTGATCATTTCTAAAAAGATAACTTCCATATCTGTTCACAATTGCGACCTATAGACTATTTTGAAATATAAATTCTCGAGCTAGCATACTGTGCAGCGGGAAAAGTAAGCCCAATAGATTTTCTTTTTAGCCCGGACTTTGCGTGAGCTTTTTAGGCATTTCGCGATTTGACTAGGCAGAGTGCGTAATGAAAGTGTTACTTCGAACTTAGCCTGATACCGCTCAGTCAATTCGCGGAGGGACTAGGCAGACTGCAGTGTGACAGCACATAGGACTTTGCCTATAACGTATATATTAGACTTGGAAAACTGAATAAGGAAAAGGGTGGGAAAGAATTACGATAGAGAACGTATAAACACACACACGCGCACACACACATATATGTATATAGTTGTGTGTGTGTGTTTATACGTTCTCTGTCGTAATTCTTTCCCACCCTTTTCCTTATTCATTTTTCATGTTTTA
>NC_046666.1:92750227-92752209 GCF_010883055.1 Belonocnema kinseyi
AATAATTTTAAGTAAAAAATACAAGAATAGTGTTCAAAAGGTCGATTTCATGAAAAATTGACATTTTTGGTTTTAAGGGTAGTTTTCAGGTACTCGTGGGGTGTGTTAGGGGTGTCAAACCCATATGTCTGATAGATGAAATTCTTCGTTGGATAATTCTCTACAAGCCCCTATACTTTCCCTTCACATTTTTTCAAACCCTAAAAAATTATTCTGAAAACTCAAAAAAGTGATTTTTCCCCATGCATTTCACATGGGAAACTTAAAAGTCCAAACCAGCACCTGTTAAAATAAAAAAAAAATAAATATTACGGAATTTCTTATTTCGGATTTGGAATAAAATGGGGGGGGGGGTCGTTGCCCTCTAGCATGCAAAAAAATGCTGCCATGCATTTTTGGACCACCTTATTGCCCATCTAATCTTCTTTTTCAGTTGATACAAGCATCTTTTGATCCATCGACGGTTTTAACCTTAGATTTGAAACAGCCTAAGCTCTCGCAACACCATAAAATGAAAAATTGATCTGCCTGAGGTCGGACTCCGAGATACCCTCACGAACGAGGCATCGATTTCAGCCATATCTTAGGGCTTAGGAGAAACCTGCATATTAATGTTCCGCCTTGTCTTCGTATGTAGCTTGCTCAAGTAGCGGTTTGGGAAGCGCTTCGTCCACATATCCAGTTTTTAAGAGGTAGGCACGTTGATTTTGAAATGACTGATGCCAAACGTACTAAAGCTCGCATAATGCTGGCATCGATAATGCCACCCCCACGAGTACCTGAAAACTACCCTTAAAACAAAAAATGTCAATTCTTCATGAAATCGACATTTTAAGCACTGTATTCTGATCTTTTTTTACTTCAAATTATTAATATTGATCCAATGGAATATCTATTATCATTGGTTAATTAATTTTAAATTATTTAACCAAATGGAATTTGTTTAAATATTTTTTTTCGAAAATTTATTTTTTCCCTTGAAATTATTACTGTTAGTCTAGTGGAATATTTAATAACATTGGTTCATTAATTTTTAATTGTTTAAACAAATGAAATTTGTTTAAATAATTTCTTTTTAATTCGTTTTTTCCCTAAAAATGATTACTATTGGCGTAGTGGTAAAAATTATTACTGTTGGTCTAGTAGAATATTTATCAGTAATAATTAATAACCAATTAATAATCAATTTAATAATAGTTAATTTATAAGTAATATTTAAGTAATAATTTTTATTTAAAAAAATGTTTTTAAATAAAATTAATCAAACAATGTTGATAAATATTCCATTGAAGAAACATTAATAATTTCAATAAAAAAATGATTTACAGAAATTCCATTTGTTTAAACAATCGAAAATTAATGAACTAATGTTAATAAATATTCCACTAGATCAATAGCAATAATTTTTAAGGAAAGAACGAAATTTCGAAAAAAAATGGTGTAAAAATCCCATTTATTTAAATAATAAAACATTAATTATCCAATGTTAATCAATATTCTACTAGACTAATAGTAATAATTTTTAGGGTGAAAAACGAATTTTCGAGAAAAAAAATTATTTAAACAAATTCCATTTCTTTATATAATTTAAAATTAATCAACCAATGACAATATGTATATATTCACTAGACTAATATTAATAATTTTAAGTAAAAAATACAAGAATAGTGTTCAAAAGGTCGATTTCATGAAAAATTGACATTTTTGGTTTTAAGGGTAGTTTTCAGGTACTCGTGGGGGTGTGTTAGGGGTGTCAAACCCATATGTCTAAAAGATGAAATTCTTCGTTGGATAATTCTCTACAAGCCCCCATACTTTCCCTTCACATTTTTTCAAATCCTAAAAAATTGTTCTAAAAACTCAAAAAAGTGATTTTTCCCCATGCATTTCACATGGGAAACTTAAAAAGTCCAAACCAGCACCTGTTAAAATAAAAAAAATAAAATATTACAGAATTTCTTATTTCGGGTTTGGAATAAAAT
>NC_046666.1:92752219-92756423 GCF_010883055.1 Belonocnema kinseyi
GTCGGCACCCTCTAGCATGCAAAAAAATGCGCCACTTCTCAGAAGGGATATATCCAGGAGAATTATAACAACCCCGGATATATCCCTTCCAAGAATTGATGCCGCGCCAAAAGTAGGAGCAAAAGGAGCTGCGAGGAGTATGTAGTGGTCACACAAACGTCATTATAATGTACTTTAAGGTCATTTAATTTACTTTAATGTACATTGTAATGACAGGCCTGCCAAATGTGCATTTTAAATCAATGTTTATAATACATATTATTATTGAACATATAGGATGTTACCTTGGGAAGAAGAATAATTTAAATATTACATTACAGTAATGAATTAATGATAAAATAGTTTCATTCATTAATAGTATTTGGCGGATATTAGTGATATCAAAAATTCCTCTTGTGACATTTATATTCCGTTATCTAAATTTAGGTGAATATTGTTTGTCTTTATTTAATGGTATTGCAAAGGAATATTTGGCGGCGACTTTATACCCTCATTTCTTTCAAGGATCCTTTTTGGGATAGTACAATCTTTAGAGTATAAGCTTTTAAATAAAAAACAAAATAATACACGCAAATTCTCCGTTTATGAATTTTCGCATTTTTCTAGGAAACAAAGAAAAAAGGAAAAAAGTTATTACTGTGCATACTTTACTTTACACATGACTGTGTACACTTTTCCGGTTTCACATTTTTTTATTCTCTATAATTTCTATTAACCATCTCTTTGATGATCTTCTCGATCGATTAATCATTTTCTGCATACGTATAGTGATTTTCAAATAACTTAATTAGTATCAAAATTGCAACTAGAACGCAATTGGTAACTTTTTCCTTTTTTAAGCGAATTTTCCCTCGTAATCCGCTCGCCTAATATATAGAAGCCACTATTAAGCTTAGACTGCGGATATTAGCCCGGCTGTCCTTGCTCAATCTTACTAAAGGATTGTAAGACTTAAAAGACGCTTTTTTGGTCCACCAATCAGGTAGAAAGTAATTTCCACGGTCGGCCAGACTGATAGCTATTTCCTTAAAAAACTTTTGGTAAAACAAAACGAAAAAAACAAGCTTTCAATCTGACCTTCTGAAATAATTATTTATTGTTATATTACGTATCAATAGTTGCTAACCAATTTTATAAAATTAATGAAATATGAGTGGACTAAACAATAGTTAAAGGACAGTAAATAATTGGATAAAATGAAAAAGGTGGGAGCGATGGAAATATAGAAATGATGCTGTACACTTATAGGTTAGAGGCGGAAACTACACTGTAAAATTTTTTAATAAATTCACGGGTGTTATTGGTAAAATTACATAGAAAACTTGATGTAATATTACCACTTAGAGTATAGGGATAATACAATTTTAACGTTAGGGTTGCGAATGAATTTGTAATTTTACCACTCCAAGCATGGGACTTTAGCAAAGACATAGTAGTACAATTTGACTTCTCTAATCTAAGCACGTTGAGAGTCGCAAATAAAGTGTCCTACTTCTAACGTAGTGAATTTTCTGCACGATTTTAAAAGTACACAATTTTAGGAATATCGATCATTCGTGTAATTGTACACTTTCTTTTTAATAAAACAAAAAGTTGTTGCAAAATTTCAAAAAAATAATAAAATTTTGTAAAAGTATTCTTAAAAATGATAAAAATCCTAAAAATGAATTAAATTTTTTTATACGTACATATTTTATTTAAATTAATATAGAAGAGAATAATTATACGTGTGGTATGTACAAAAATATTGCTAAAGGAACATTTTACAAATAGAAAAATTATGAAGTCCGGAAATAATAAAATTAAAGTCGAGTTCTGGCTGAAAGCGGAAAGTCAAAATCGCGAACGCGGGAATCGTCAACCATTCATCATAACAGCCATAACTGCGCGCATGTGTTTGTCGAAAAGTTTTTTGTTATTTTTTGCTAATGGGCATGCGGAAGAAATGCATTGGAATTAAGTTTTAGATACTGAAGCATTTGCTTCAAGAAGTTTTGCGTCAGCCTTATAACATCTGGGGAGAAATGTCTATGAATCACTGCTGAAGAGGCTTACAAAAAAGCTTCCACTGTAGGACCAGATTATATAAAAAACTTCTAGTAGAACCTCATAATTAAAGTTAAATGCGGAGGAAATGCCCCTTGATGTTCAAGCAGCTGCGAAAAATTAAATCGAATTCGGCGATACTCTTTTTTTGTAATGTAGGCCCTGCAGGGCCTACATTACAAAAATTCAATTTGCTCGACTTCGATTCAAATTAATTTTCATAAACTCGAAGAAATGCTATTTTCTTAGTCCTCATCGATTAAGTATTAATGTGTTTTTGCTGGCTTTCTTATAATATTTAAACTTTTATGTCTTTGTATATATCGCTGATGTACATCGTGTAGGTAGAAGGAAGCGTTTTCGCATTTTTATAAAAGAAATTAGAATTAATTTTTAATTCCTTTGAAATAAATTGAACTATTTTTGTAAAAGAATAATATGAGAGTTTATTTTTATACTACTACACATTTCTCTCATGAAATTTAATAATATAAATTAATTTAAATATCATTTTATTATTTTGAAACATTCCTAATAGTGTTTTTAATATTTCTGACTTGAGTAGAATATTTGCAATTTATTGAACAAATACAATCATTTCTGGGAATTTTACAGTAATTTCCAGTAAGAATACCATAATCTACAAATATACATCTCATTTGTACTTTTAAAAAGTGAACTGTAATTTCGTATAACCTAAAAGTTAAATTACAAACTGAAGGCAGTTTTTAATTTTTTCCCCTAAAAACGCTTCTTTTGGAATAGTAAATATTACGTATCTCTCTAAAGATGGTAAAGTTACAAAAAACTTTGCTTACAGTAGGTATTCACGGTATCTATTGGAGAAACGTAAAATAGATGTCAAAATTAAAATGTAGCTAGTATGCCACTTACAGTTAGCACTTCCCTGGGATTAAGCCTTTTGGAATCATTGTGTTTTAATTCGGAGTCTATTATTTCGTCAAAATTATAAGCATCCGTTAGAACCTCCTCTACTTCCATTGGCTCAACTCTTTGATCCATTTTGTAAGACACAATTTTTGGAATTCTTTCGTAATAGTATCTTTCAAAAAAGTACTACATCCGCTTTTGTCTGACAATTATTGAAAATATAAACATGCACCACACGCAAACTATGCAGCATGATCATGCTATGCAAATCAGAGCAATCAGAGTTTAGAAGATATGAGGTTGGCACTTTGTGTTTCCATGGACCGCGACTTTTGCCACTGCGCATGTACCGTAAAGCGCGGATATATTTAACATCATGAAGTATGCACTTGTAATCTTACATTATTAATAAATTGTTTAATTAAATTATTTGATTCTAAGATTTAATTTAATTTTTTTTAAGTAAAAAAAATTCATCACATATTTATCTGTATTATTATTGATAGTATTTATTGATTTCAAATTGACCTGCGCTTTTCGGTACATGTGCAGTTCAAAATCGACATATAGTACTAGACCCAGGGCTGCATAGTTACGCCTAACTCAAGTCTTTTCTACGTATAATACATTTTTGGCGTAATATACGTCGAAAACTGTAGACAACATATGCAGATCATGGTGTAAAACCATCGACATGTACTGGACAGTAGACCCACAAAGGAATAATGAGACCCGACCCAAGTGCCAGTGGAGAGCCTTTCGAAACTAGATCGATTATATTTATAATTATGCAGGTTTTTTCATGATAAAAAGTGTTTGGAAGTGTTAGGAAAACACATTATTCTTCATTCCAATGTACGATTTCAAAAATAATAACCTACTACAATTCCAAGATTACACGATCAAACAATTGCATTACAGTCTAAATACTTACAACTTTTATAATGCACTCTTTCAACTTTACAAGTCTTAATGCTGAAGTCTTTCACTTAACCAGATCAATAAACACTTTAATAATTTAAATAATTATAACTTGCAATTGAAAAAATTTTGCCACCTGCATCAAAACAAACGAACATAACCTCTCTAACTTACGTCAATTTGACAAACTCTCACTCGCACTTCCATGTATATAGTACCTTGCCATCAGCTCCCCCAGTTTTATAGCCGCAAAACAGAAAGTGCATGATTACCATTGTGAGTTCGTATGTAAGCCGAAAATGCACGATTCGACCTCGGAGTTCTGCTGTACGATGATTGCCGATCT
>NC_046666.1:92756523-92769964 GCF_010883055.1 Belonocnema kinseyi
AATTTTATTTTCTCGAAAATTCGTTTTTTATTGTTATTGATTTAGTGGAATATTTATTAACATTAGTTCATTAATTTTCAATTGTTTAAACAAATGGAATTTCTGTAAATCATTTTTTTTATTGAAATTATTAATGTTTCTTCAATGGAATATTTATCAACATTGTTTGATTAATTTTATTTAAAAATATTTTTAAATAAAAATTATTACTTAAATATTACTTATAAACTAATTATTATTAAATTAATTATTAATTGGTTATTAATTATTACTGATAAATATTCCACTAGACCAACAGTAATATTTTTTACCACTACGCCAATAGTAATCATTTTTAGGGAAAAAACGAATTTAAAAGAAATTGAATTTGATTTGTCTACCTAACCTCAATTCCACTTGAAGTCATATTTTTCTTCAATAATATCATATTGCACAGAAATATGAGTAGTAAAACATGTTCACATTATATTTCAAGTATAATCTTATGATTAATATATATTTAATAAGTTCACCCGACACCACGTGCTAACAGCGAAAGCATTCCATTTTCAAACCATCCACATGGTTGGCGCATTTCACACACGATTCTACAATTGCTTTCATTGGCTCAAATTGTTTGTCACTAGTAAAGCACTAGAATTTTTCTGCGATTTAAAAGTGGCAACGCTGTTAAGTATATTCGTATACGAATAACTCAAATCGCAAATTCGAAGAGTGCTCGAGGATATGACTTACTTCTCGTATACGTAAGTTACCATTCGAAACTTTACGTCTTTTAGGGCGGCAACCATGCGCCCTCTGCCTTTTTACATAAGACCTCTGCCTCTATTTCTCGCACTACGATATTCTATATTTTATACGGACGACCTAACGATCTATGCTTCTGGTAAAAGCAAAGTTCGGAGTGCTTTAAATATCGTCAAGGAGTACACAGGAGAATTTGGATTGGACAAGTGTGCCAAAATTTATCCGAAGAAAGGAATGCTTATTGGCGTTCCCAAGGATCCTGAACTTCTGGATATAAGTGTTATTAGACATATTGACACTGGAGAGACCTATACATGTCTGGGCGTGCCTCAAAGCTGCATTCAGGACGCAGCATCAGTGAAGTAGTCTCTCCGAAGCAGATACAAGCATCTTGTTCGGAAGATTTGGTCTTTAAATCTGTCGGCGTTGAATAAGGTATCTGCGATTAACATTCTTGTCCCGGTTCTATTCTACTCGTTTCGAGTGGTTTAATGGATGAAAAACGAGCTTAAGGCTACACGTAAGATCATGCATATTCATAAGAGCTTGCATATCAATTCCTCTGTTTCGCGATTATACATTTCACGCCGTCAATTCGGACGCGGATTCTGAATCTCCAGTGTCTTCATAATCTAATTGTTCTACGTACAGGTTACATCGTTGCAAATGGTAGAGATACTTTCCTAAAAATGGTTAGGAACCACGAGATGATTGACAAAGGAGCGTTCCTTTATACAGCCGCGCAGCAGGCGGCCGAGACCATTGGCCTGAATTTTAACATCAGAAGTCAGGAAAGTGAAATACTCCATCTAGATGCTTTTTTTCAAACAGCTGAAGTAAAGAAAGCAGAGGTTGAAAAATTCCGCCAAAAGGCTACTTGATAATAATTTGAGCGGAAACTTTTACAGAAATGTAGAAGAACAGTCCTTGTCAAAAGAGCAAATTTATTCTTTTCTCATATCATCGGGGCTTAATTCAGGTAGAGGTTCCCAGCGATAACTGCAGAGTGTGTCATGCACACGCTGAGTACTTATAACACGTACTATCTGGGTGTCCTACACACGCGGGAACTACGTATCTCTACAGACATAATGCGGTCTTAAGAGTGCTTTCGTACCATCTTTGTCCCTTTTACGGTGCTGGCCGCGAGCCTGCCCTGCCGAACGCTTCGAGGGAGAAAGACGGAAAAGAGGTTGCTTATATTTTACTAGCCAACGCGATATTCTTAATACCTGTTCTTTCATCACAAGAGGCTATTGAATTTCCATTTTATAATTTCTAATTCCAGCTGCCAGAACCGAGATATGAAAATAAAAGTGGCGTCTTTATGACTGGTATAGATATTTTCAGTAAAGAGGAAAAACAAAAAATTGAAGAACGCGCCAAGCGTTTCGGACTGACTGACAAAGAAATATTCTCTCACTTGGAAGAATACCAAGATTTATATTCTAGGTAAAACTTATATTACACTTTTTTGCGCAAATTAAATTAAAATTTTATATTAACTTTATATATACCTATATTTATATAAATTACATTTTTATAAAATACTATCTTGTACCATTATTGTTTTAATTTGGAAATAAAAGTTCTCGAAAATTTTAATTAAATGTATTTAGGTTTAAAAGTTCTTTTAAATTTTATCTAACGCACAAGATTCATCATCGTGTCGTTTGAATTTGAATTCGAAAGTTTATTTCAATCTTATAGCATGGGCATCACCGAAGAAAATGAAAGTACTAAGAATTTTCGGCTGAACGTTTTACATATAAGAGGAACTGAAGAAATGAGTACAAAAGACGTATTCAAATACTTTGAGGACTATGCACCAGCTTCAATAGAATGGATTAACGACGTTTCATGTAAGTATTCCTACTTGATTAATTTTTTTCTATAATATGTGTTCAAAATATATACATATAAAACAAGTATTCAATTCTTATCCTACAGGTAATCTTGTGTGGCTCGATTCTGCTTCTACTGCAAGAGCGTTATTGGGTTTGTCCAAGAAAATAATTGGTGTGGGCAACCGAACTCGAACTGATTTAAGCCCTAAGTCCAATGACAGCAATAATGAATGTGTTATCGAAGTTGATACTGAAGATAAAATTGAAGCAATCGATGATAAAATGGATGAAAATGTTACCAGCGAAAAAGAAATTCACGTAAAAAATATAAACTATCCTTTGCCTCCAGGCATATGGAGAAAAGGAATCGATTGTCCCAAGTCCAAAGGAATCTTTATGAGATTTGCTATAAGATCGGAAAAGAAACAACATGCTGAAAAAATGAGCGAATATTACAAAAAGTATGGAAATCCCAACTTTGGAGGTATGGTTAATATCATTTTAGTAAAGTTTTGGACTCACGATTTGGCAATATATTTAATATTAGCTTTGTGTTTATTTACTGTTTAAAAAATAGTAAAGACAAGAAGCTCCGTTTCTACGAGAGGAAAGAGAGAAAGTAGGAAAAATAGTACATGAAAGAAACTCCTTTCCTGTAAGATGTGCGAGAGAAAGTAAGGAAAAAATAGTAGAGAAAAGAAAATCCATTCCTAAGAGAGGAACGAAAGAAAGAGGCTAAGAAAGAATCAGGAAGTAATTAGAAGTTGTGTAAAATCCTCCTCGAGTGCTTGCATTCTCTGGGTGTAAACAGGTTGAGACGTTATTGCCGATAATTGCGTTAAATTTGGTTAAAATCGTTTGAATGAAGTTTGCGTACCCAGAATGGTTCCGGTGCTGTAGAAGTCCTGTCAAGAATTCTGTATTCTTTTTTTTTTTTTAAATCATACATCTATGTCTAGGTTTTTAGCGGTAATAACATCTGTCAAAAACTCAATTCTCTTTTGCGTCTACACTTATCTTATGGGGCTTGATAAAAATATGGAAATGAGCCTCATGGATCGATATTATGAACTTAATTCACAAATCTAGCAATACGATCTTATTTCAATTCAAAATTAATTTTTAAACTTAAAATTATAGGAACCTAAGAAACTACAAATTTATATAATATATATGATGGGGGTTGTTTATGAAAGTGCAACAGAAAATTTAAAAATTAAAATTACTTGTGTAGCAATTTTTTTACTAATTTTAAATTTTGAAACAATTTTAGTTTGTTCAAATATTTGATTTTTTTCTGGTAAGTCGCCAAATGAATGTATTTTCTATACATTATGAGTTTATTCGTCCTCGAAAAATAATTCTTAAATTATTCAAATAATACATATTTGTATAGGCTATCCAGAAAAAGCAGGAGAAAAATTAGTTTTGAGGATATTTATTTTCTAAGAATATTCATTCAAAAAATATTTAAGCAAATGTGACGTTCTGCAAGAGAAGGGACTTTTTTGTAGATCATATTTTAGTGTATATTATCTTTTTGGTGAACAAAGGTCAAAAGTATCGATCTTAAGGTTTAGATCGGAAATCATACTTCAATCTGTGCTCTATCTCGTTACATTATATGCTTGTCTCGGAAGTTCGTAAATGTTATGTTTGAGGAAAAAATATAACACGTGCGCTTATGTCACTCGCCAAATTTAGTTTTTCTGGAAAAGCGGGTTTTCAAAGTTCCAATTTCAAAAGGGCAACTCGTTTTGTAACCTAGAGGTTCGTATGGTGGCTAAAATTTCGGTATTGATCGGACTATATTTTCAAAATTCTGGATACTGAGCGTCATTAATCGTTAAAAATTTAGTTTAAAAAAGTGTTATGGAAGAATTTTGTAAAATGAACACCTGTCGTTCAATAAAGGTGCAAATGTCATCCATAAGGTATATTTTCACCTCCAAGAACGACGGGTGTTCATTTGACAAAATCCTTCCATAAGATAATATCAGACAGAAACATTCAAACTACTAGCGTATTAAACAATGTCGAATTATCTGTACTTGAATGCTTTCATATTGTTAAATTATTTAATTTTAAATTGAAAGTTTAATATTTCAACAATTAAAATTTTCAACTTTTTCGAAACGAATAGTTGAAACTGCCTGTATTAAAAATTGCAGGACAATTCAGTTTTCAACTCTTATAAAATTGTAAAATTTTACATTAACACAGTTTTTAGTTCGGCGAAGTCAACATTCAATACTTTTATTTGTGGATGATTTTGAAGCAATCTATTTGGATTATTACATTTTCCGAATAGGGGGAATAAAATGTATAAGAATTCTCAAAATATTCATAAGCAAGCCCTGCAGATTGGAATGAATCATGAGTTTAGTGTTGCTATTTAAAAAAGTTCTAATTTGAGATTGAAAAGAAATCTATTTGTTCATGAATAATTTTATGCAAAAAGAGCATGAAAAATATTCATAATTAAAAGCCAGACTTCAAAGTCAATTTAATAATGAATAATTCCATGCAAAATGAGCATGAGAAAGATTAACAATTGAAAAAGAGACTTACCACCTACCTCACTTTTTGGCAAATTAGAGGCAAAAATAGCCAAAGAAAAAAGGGAGAATAAGAAAAAAAGTAAACCAATCTCTCACTTTTTCCTTTCTCCGTCCTTTTCATACTACCAGGGGAACCAACATTCTCAGGGCCAATTTAGTCCCCCTCATCCGGGATTATTTATAGGAAAACTGGAAGGTATCATTAATAGATTCTTATGTTAGTTAAAAATCAAACATAATACATGCATTAGCAAAAAAAGTGACAAAGACATAAAAAATATCCTTTATAATAAGAATAAAAAACAATAATTTAAATCAAAAAGGAAAACTTCTTTGCTGATCCCAATATTTAGTTTTGTTTATTAAATATATAACTTGATATTTTTACCAGATTCTCACAAAATACTAATACTCAAAATTCGATGTATTCAAATAATTACAGTCAAACTTGGATTTAATGTGAATTTTAGAACTGACGGTAACATAAAATCCAGACTCGTAGAACGCGTATTAATCGTTTCCGGTGGATTTTAGTGTGTGGTAAAAAGTATTTTGAAAATGGTTTTTCCAATACGTTGACAAGAGTAAAATAAATATTTAACGGAAATTAGTAAGGAAGTTTGCTGTTACACGTTAAAATAAACGTGGTTTTCCTACGTAAACACTTCAAACATTTGAGGACCATTGAACATCTCGTTTTAAAAAAACAACTTGTTCTTGAATAATCGGTTCAGATACTGAATCAACTCTGTCCTTCGCCTACTTAAACCATTCGAAGACAGCAGTATCCAAATACACATGACTATTTTTACCAAAACACTGAACGTCAAAACTTCAAGTGGGAAGCATGCACTACTGCGTAATCGCTCAATGCATGCGATTAAGACCCTTACAGTTAAAGGACGATCCGATTGTGTTCTAATGACAGGTCTTTTCGCTTTGAAACGATCATACTCTATCTCTGTTTATCTAATACTTCTTCTTTGATTTAGTTGTCGAATTGTAGAGCCTATCGGCTCACTAGGACAGCGCCACCAACTCAGAAGAAACAGGTTTTGTTGAATTTTGTTTTCCTCGTAACTTTCGTCGTTTTTCCACACATTTTAATTTAATTTTTCTTCTTTTCAATGTTATTTTTCACGAATAAAATAAAAAGTCGATCTTCTTTGGGATAACAATTTTTGTTAATTCATCTTTTTTCGTATCCTACATAGTTTATCCACAAAGTGGAATTTTTTATTTCGTTTTTCGGCTTAAAATTTTGATTTTCGTTTAATTAAAAAAATTTTGAAAATGCTATAATTCTGAGAATTTTCTTTTGATCGAAAAAAATCATGAGGATAAATTGTTTGTTCTTTTTAATATTATAAATATCCGTGCATAGAATTTTCAAATTCAGAAAAAAGGGGTCTCATACATTTTCAAAATGGGCTCACTTTTTGAATTTTTATCAAAAATGGCTGGTTAACGAACTTGTCCTTTCTTTTAGGGCCTAAAAAAGTATGCCAAAGATGGATTTGATCCGTTCATTTTTTCGAGGGTTATGTTTACGGACGGAAAGACAGATGCTATCGTAAAAACCTGATTTTCGGATTCAGGGGATCTCGAAACGTGGATATCCGTTTCCAAAAAAACCAAAGGTTATCTAAGAAAGATGCTATAAATATAATATGTGCATAATTTGTTTCATATACCAATGAGTACCTTTCCAATGTTTTATCGTTTGGAAAAGTCTTATGATGAATTTGTCTTGATTTTTTTTGTACTTGTGTTTTTTTTTATTATTTTAAGATCACCTTTGATATCTCCTATTAGTATTCATTTATGAATAATTGATAATAATTTGTGGAGATATTTCTTATATTTTGGGTTGTTCTTTTACTTGTAACATTTCTTTCTTTACAAATTTATTTCACATGTGCATTTTACGATGTTTGTGTTAGTTTGATGGGTTCGTTGAAAATTGAGTCACTAGTCCGCGCATACAGAAAGCTATGTATAAGAAAGGACCTCGGTTAAATGCTTTCCTCTCTATAAAAGGTAGGATGGAATAATTAAAAAAATCTGGCAATGACTTGAGTTTTCCAAACAATTTTGATTTTCAAATTTGTATTTCTTCTTTACTCATAATGTGTCCCTTAAGGGTTTGCATATTTTATAAAAATCCTAACTATTTAAAGTTATTTACAACTAATTACAGAAAATCTTACATCTAAATTATATTTATATTAAATCACATTATTTCTATTTCTTACGATAGCGCAATTTTGGTACGTGTTTGAAAAACAGGTGAGCGAGCGATCGTAAGCGAGAGTGCAAATAAAAGAGAGAGCCCAACCGCTTCCTAATCTACTTATGCTATTACATAACCATTACTTACAAATTTTTACGCTTCTAATCTAAGCGACTTCCGTTTCATTTTTCTTCTACTTCTCCTGTAACTCCATTTTGCCATTTTTCACATGCATTCTTTTTTTCCTTCTTATTCGGTTCTCTAGCCCCCTTCAATTCCTTCATCAATTCTTTTCCTAATCTATCCTCCCCTAGAATCTGTACTATATTCTCTTGCCAGCTTCCTTTATCATTCCATGTTTCCTCTTCTCATTCACAGATTCTGCACTTTCTGTTCTCTTTCTTTTTCTAATACATTCCTTCCCTTACCTCGTTTTCTAATCTAAATCTTGCTATTCTGGCCCACCTTCTCTCTCCCCATCCCTTTTCTAAATACTTTGGTGCTCTTTCCTTTTTTATTATCCTATACAATTTATTCATTTTTATTCCTAAATCATCCCCCATCTTTCTATCAATCGTTTATCCGTCTCCTTTTCTTCAATTCCTCATAGTTTACTCCAGTCCCTTCTTCTATATCTCTAGCATTCAAGAATTCCCTTCTTTCTTCTTCTCATCTCGTTAATTATATTGCCTTCTCTCTTTTTTCTTCTATATCTTTAGCATTAAAGTATTGCCTCCTTTCTTCTTCTCATCTCGTTAATTCTTTTGCCCTTTGTCTCCTTTCTTCTATCTCCATCAAACACGTTTTGCTAACTCCCCTACCTTTCCCTTCATCAGCTACGCCTGAAATTTCCATGTCTTCTTTCCCACTCTAGTACTTAATTTATCCCTTTGCGCTTCTTCTTCCCATACATCTGGCTGTCCTCCAGTCTACCACTATTGTCCACCTTATATGAGCCGTACTCTAGAAAAACGGCTTGAGTCGATTTAGGTCGTTTCTAAAATTTATGAATTATTACATCGTTGCTGCGCGCCTCTATTATGTGTATGTGAAGTTACAAGCAGTGTAAAAAAATGGATAAACTTACTTAGTCGGTATAGAAGTCAGTAGTTGGAGACCTGACCACGCGCAGTAGTTCCGGTGCTCCGCGTATTCCTGCAGTTATTATTTATTCCTGCACAATAAATTTAACTGTAATAATGTATAATCAGTTTAACAAATTAGCTTCACCCTGAACTCATTTTATACAGAATTTCAAAGCAATCAAACCTTTAAAGAAAAATTTTTTTTAGCTCTGGTATGAATAAAATTAAGAGAATATATTCTGGCATAAAAAAGAGGTGTTCAACAACTTTTGCACGGCAGTGTAAGCATTTCTCTAATCTTGTACTAAGCTCGCCATCTCCTCTTTATCCTCTGCCATCAACACTATATCGCATGATCTAACAAATACATGGTCTAGCCACTTGAGGGCCCTGTTTCGTTCAAGTAACGCAACCGCTTAATTCCACCATTTTGTTAGTTTGACCGCGCAGTTTGAGTTTGACGCGTAAGACTGTACGGCGAACTGTTATAGGAAAATCAATACGCAGGAAGAAATATTATGAGAATATTAAAAGAATGAATTCAAAAGGAACTTGCAATGGATATATTAGAACATTGGCAAGGAAATAAATTATATTCAGACCAGAATGTAAGTTTGTAAATAATATTGAATGGGGAGGGTTAAAAGTACACACAATTTTTGAAATTAATGATATGATTAATGATAATGATTCAAATGCTCAATAACTTACACGTATAAACTGGAAGGTACTTACACTTTTAAATTGAACAGTTTTAAGTGAAATGAAAATTAACTGCAAAATGTAGAACTTTTATAAATTTTAGAGTTTAAAGATTGAGATTAGTTCCAAAAATGTAAATCCACGTTAACATTTTCAACAGTATAAATTAAAGAATCAAGTAATGAACTTTAAAAATTTACAAAATTATATATTACTTCAAGTAATTTTAAGCTAGACACATTAGAAATTGAAAAATAATGTTTTACCTTCACATTTCTTAATTTAGAAGTTTAATTATTTTTATTTTAAATAGTCTAGGCAATCCGTCAAAAGATTGAAAATTTTATTTCAAAATATTGAAAAATCGAAAAGTGGTTTTAAATTTTTCCTAATTCAAAATTATTTTTGAATTTTTTGTCCGAACTTTTATATTTTGGCAGATTTCAAACAAAAATTTAGATTTTTTAAAATTTTGAAAGACTACAGAAGAATAAAAATTTTCTTAAGATTCTTAGAAAAATGAAAATTATTTTCCATTTTGAAAAATTATTGTAACAGAAAGTTTAAGAAGATTTTATAGAGATTTAAGAAATGATCAAAGAAGAACATGGAATATTTTAAGGATTTTATTTAATTTGCTGGATTTTCAAGAACTGTAGGAAAATTTTCGATGAATTTTAAAATTAATTTAGAAGATCTGAAAAAATTGTTAAGACACTTCGTTTAAATTACTTGAAATAATTCCAAGCTTGTCATTATTTTTGAATCTTTTCAAAACATCAAAATATCTCTTAAAATTACTAAAATTTTGTGTACAAATAATAAGTGTTCAATTGTTATTTATGCGTCAAAATTTAACAATTTCCCTTATAAATTAAACACTTTTTAAATAGAACAATTAAAATTGTAACGCTAAAAAATCAAAAGTTCTTTGAAAATCTAAAGATTCAAAGCGTTCTATGTAAAACAATTCAGTTTCAAATTGTTTTCTTTTAAATATTTGGTTTAAATTTACTCGTCTTAAATGAACAGTGAAATATTGCGAAATATTAAATACCTATTCTTTTTCTACATTAAGAAATTTCAAATTAAACGGGTTAAAAATTATATAATTTAGACTCACAATATTTTTAATTTAATAAAAACATTTAATTATGACTATATTATTATGGATTTATTTTTAAGTGGAAAATAGTCAAACGCACGTTTACATTTTTGAATGGCTGAAAACATTAATAGAAGTAATGTATTAATAAATTTATTTAATAAATTTATTTATTAAATTTAATATAAATATATATAAAGGAATACCTGAAACTGTGAATGAAAAATATATTATTGATAAATCATGAGTACAGATCCATTTTTAAAATAATTTATTTATTTAATATTTACAGTTGATAAAATAAAAATGTTTTTTATCAAAAAATTTCAGCTTCAAATACTTTTAGTTTTTAATTGTTTAAATCCTCAAAACTGCACTTTAATTATTTTTAAACCTGTTAAAATATAGCTTGGGCAGATTTTTCTTCTAAAAATTCGTAAAATTCTCGGTTTTCCAGTCCGACGGCTACCTAGTTCTTTATAAAAAAAATCTTCGATTTTAAAAACTTCTAATTTTTAATTTTTTTTTAACCTTTAAAACTGCATTTTAAAATTCTTCAATTAAAATATATGCTGAAAAACAAACAAATTTAACTGGAAAATTTTTAAAGTGACAGATTTTCGAATTTTAGCATTCTAAACTAAATGGTATAATAATCTATAAAAATCACAATATAGGAAATTAAAAAAAACGGTTGAAATCAGAGTTGGACAACATTTTTATTATACAAATTTCGTAACATTCGCGGTCAAAAAATAGATTCACTGTAATTTCCCGGTTTTCAAGGTTTCCCGGTCCAGCGGCCAACCTGCACTGCATTATATAATTTTCTTTACTCAGAAATTTCCCACTTGACTTCAATTTCATTTTATTTGACACAGATACGTTATTTTTTGTCAGCAGAAAGAAGTTATGAAACACATAACCTAAAATTATAGTTAATCCGTATTTTCCTTTAACGATCTTCAACATTATTATAATACATTTTATAAGAAATCAAATATTTATACACCTGAAAAGTACAAAAAATTTGTATTCTTACATTTTGAATTTTAAAATCCCTTACGTTTGCCGCCTTTCTTATCCCAGATGGAGAAATTAAGCGGTGGGTCCTTATTGGTTCGGTTTTTTTTTACTTGCGCGTGGCTAGACCATGTATTTGTTAGATCATGCTATATCGTCTGCGTATGCCAGTGCGGAAAGCAAAAACCGGTGGGCTTCGGGTAGGCCCGTGGGAGTTGTAATGAAGTTTTAGAATTAATTAAGAATAATAGATTAAAAACTTCACAGGGTCTCGCCGAAGCCAGAACCAAGTACAGTGAAAGTCACGCGCGCGTTTCAAACTCAATTCTCTTAAGCCGACTCCAACTAATTTGACTATTATTATCAATGGTACTATTTTATGATTATTAACATTACTATCAATTTATCGTCGACGTTGTTTTGAATGTAATCGCGCCCGAACATTACGTAGTAGGAAGGTTAGACATTGTAAAAACAACGCAAGAATAGCGTAACGAAAGTAGAAATGGGAACCCGAAAAAGTAATATAAACAAGAACATAGAACATTAGTAAACCTTGTATGTGAGGGATCGGTGTCGACGGGAGAAACACCAGAAGAGGACCCGGACGACACCTCCACGGCGACGATCAATTGAGATGCTGGAATCTTCACATCGCCCAGTCCAACCTAACCACGAAGCATAGGGACTGTGACAGTTATAAACACGGAGCAGACAGCACCGTACTCTTCCACTAGTATCCATAGGTAGAAGGGTTGGATATAAAGGGACTGCGCACCAAGTTCGCGCCGCTCTTCCAGGCACCGGATGGACCATCGTAGCCGACACAACCAACTCTGCAACACTACGTAAATGAACAACCACACTCTGGCAGGAGAGGGGAGGCTGACAGCCATGTTAAAGATGACAAACCCACAGCCAATAGCAACCTCAGTGGTCCGTAGGCCTGAGCCAATCGCCTAGGCGGATTCTACAGCGAAAGGCGCGCATTGGCGGAAGACTTCATTGGAGCTCGTTCGTTGGCACCAACTAATCAACGGGGGCCACGCAGAAAGTTGGCAAGCACCGACGAAAGACAAGGGCACGATAAGGAAAGTGAGAAAAGAAACTAGAGAGTCGACTTGAGAGCCGGGGTACGGCAAGGACGACCAAAGACCAATTTCGACAAGTTGGGCCGAACTAACCTCTCCAAACGACCTGGCAAAAGCATTACCTAGAAAAGTGAAAGTCGGAGCAAGGGACACCGGTGCATCTTCGCCAGTTAGTGCATGGGTTCCCGAAAACGCGTTCTCTCTCCGCGTATCTATAGGTCGTCAGGCGGTTGACTGGGAATCCCCAGCCTGGTAAGCGTTAGTTAAAATAGTCAGCAGATTACCTTAGGGGGTGACTGGGGATTCCCAACCTGTTAACAAGTAGTAAAATAGTCTGTAGATTGTCAGAGGGTTGACTGGGCATTCCCAGCTTGACAACAATTAGTAAAAGTAGTTAGTAGATTGTCAGGGGGTTGACTGGGGATTCCCTGCCGGACAACGAGTAGCAAGAATAGCCTATAGATTGTCAGAGGGTTGACTGGGCATTCCCAGCCTGACAACCGTCAGCCAAAATAGTCTGTAGATTGTCAGGGGGATAACAGGGGGTACCCAGCCTGACCAAAGTTAGCCAAGATAGCTTGTAGATGCTCAGGGGCGGGTCAGGAGAGTCTCTCAACTACCAGTGTTTTTGACTGTAATCAAACTGTGCTCTTCTTTGTTATTCTAATAATAAATAGGTTTTAGTTGTGTTTTATAAAACCTGAGTGTTTTAAGTAATTTTCTCTCTCTCTCTCTCTCGCCCGCGAGAATTACTCCTCACTTTATCTAGTGTCTCGTGTCGAGTTGGAGCTACCGTTCCTGCTAGGTAACGCCAGGACAGTGTAGTGGAGGTTCCGGTAGGGTGAACCCTACCTGTCACGCAATAAATTAAAAGGGACTTCGAGGGTTGTTCGTGGGTCAGAAGTGTGTGGCCCACGGACTCGGTTTATTCAGGCGTGTCGAACAGGCAAGTAGCAGCCGTCTTGTGGCTAGGTTACCCCACCTGACCCTCCCCTGGTCAGGCCGTGTTAGCGGTAGGCACACGGTATTTTGGAAAAGCTAGTTACA
>NC_046666.1:92770064-92771941 GCF_010883055.1 Belonocnema kinseyi
ATTTGAAAAATTTGAGAGAATTTTAAAAGATTTCAAGGAATTTTCAATTGATCACAGTAATTTAGAATGATATTCTAAAGGATTTGATGTATATTTTAGAATTCTGAATTTGAAAACTCGAAGGTGCACGATTGCCAGTCGGAACACTTCGGCGGTTCTATTTATATCGAGGCGTCCTAACGATAGGATGCCAACGCACCCGGTCGACTAGATGATACCAGAGATGAGGTGGGAGATTGCTTATGCCATGTATTTGATTTGGATCGATTTACTGCAGCGCGCCCTGTTTGCCTTAGCCTTCAGGGAACTAAAATTAAAGGTCCAAAAGCGCGCCCTGTTTGCCTAATTGTTATTTTTCGGGAACTAAAAGGAAAGGTGGCTTACCTGCTACTAACTTGGTAAAACAGGGTACAATTTGATAAAGTCGGTAGAGAAGATCGGAGTTGGTAACAATTATACATAATAAAATAATAAATTAAGAAAAATGAATCAAATCTACTACTTTAAAATTAATTATTTAACTAAGCTTTGGCTTTAATGATTTTTTCAACTAGAAAATGTTATCATAATAAAGATAATTTTATATTTATTATCTCCAGTTCTTAGAATAATATAATTATTAATTAATTTGTTATTAATACTGTGAATAATTATACCTAATTATTTGTATCCATGTTATTTAAATTTAAATTCATTATTGTATTTTTAAAGATAAGGAGTTTATATAATAATAATTAGAGTATGATCCTCAATTCAATAGATTCTATATTAGGAGCTATTCAATATCAATATTATCCATATTTATATAATTTTCGTTATATATATATTTTTTAAATTAGAATCATAGACTAAAATTTTACTTCTTTCGGTTCAGCTAAAAGAAAATCTGAATTAGTAGTTACCATTTTTATTTTTCTTTAAAGTTTAATAATAATTGATATAACTATTATTTTTCGTGGAACTTTTCCTGATTATCGATACGATAAATTATCAGAATCTACGAGTTTCTTCGATTTCAATGATATATTACTTGCCTAGACAAGTTAAAAGTTTGAAGGCGTTTAATATCAAGAAACATCAGCTTTACAGTAAATTTAATACTAAATACTTCTCAAATTTTCAATCTTTATAAACAAGTTACATGTCTTTGGAATCGGAACAATACGTAGATTCTAAATATATTACTTTTAAGTCACTGATTGCAAAATTACGAATTTTTTAATCTCACATTTTTTTCCCATTTTATAACAAAGGACCTCTGAGGAAAGGGGTGGCCTGGCCAAGCTCGCAGGTACTGCCCTGACAGTAGGTCTTAGGGCAGCCATGGCAGGGTACCCTGCCCTGGGCAAGAGCGTGCGGGCCAAGATGTATACGCTTCTTACCTAATTCCAGAAGAATGCTTTCTAGGTTTTCTCCGCAAGTAATTGAGGGGTTCAAACTTAAAAGGCCTTGCATAAATATGACTCATTTATCTCTCAAACTTAAGACTATGTTGTAGAACCGTTTGCAGTTTAATATTTAGAAATTTGCAATCGTGTATGTTACATTAAAATATTTAGTACTTATATTACTGTTTTCTTATATTTTATTTGAATAACTGTACACTTTAAAGTACTATTTTGTGTGATATATTAGTTATATTTTCTAAAATATGTGATTCTAATTTCAAGGCAAAAGAGCCATCATTCATTTAAATTGTACAATTAAAAATAATGTTGTAAAAAGCTCTGAATAAAAATTTTGTAACATTTTGAAATGTTCAAGCATTTTATCAAGTATTTTAGCTACAAACTGTATATTAATTAATACAATCTGTAACTGATAAACATATGTTATAATAGTTACTTAATTTTAGCGTTTTAGAGAAATATTTAAGG
>NC_046666.1:92772041-92773483 GCF_010883055.1 Belonocnema kinseyi
TTTTTTCAAATTTTTTATAAGAAATTATTGGATTCAACTTTGAGAGCTCTGATTCGGCCCGAATCATTCGGGGACGACTGGGAGTCCTGGGAGAGCGAGAGACAAGCCTGCGCGCGCAACATCGCCTTCTTCTTCTACACACCAACGAGCGGCGAGTCAGTGTTGAAATGTATACTTTTTCCATAATGTGAGCACTGCTTGACGGTACTTGTCCAAAAATAAAAGAAATAAAAAACTAACCGAGAAGTTAGTGCTAGAAAGTCTTGCTCGCGTAATTGAGCAAGTTGAGGCTAGAAGTTGGCCAAAACTAAAAGGTGCTCACTCGCTTCATCAAACCATGTAAGTTCTATCTCGGGCGAGCAAAGCATGAAGGTTGCCACTTCTCGCGTTTAGATTATAAGCGAGAAGTGGCACCTTCATGCTTTACTCGCCCGAGATAGCACTCTAATGTTTTGATGCAGCGAGCGAGTATCTTCTAGTTTTGGCCAACTTCTAGCTCCATCTTGTCCAATTCCGCGATCTAAAACTTTCTAGTTCTTACTTCTTGGTTAGCTTTTTATTGTTTATATTTTTGGTTAAGTATCATCAAAGATATTTTACCTAGATGCGACAAGGGTCTAGTTAGGCCACATGTCACGAGAGCGGCGCTATCGGTGATTTTGTGGCTTCGTTTTTTTCCGGTACTTTTCGGCTAAATTCGGCAATGCCGCTACATTTAAACGGATTATTTTGACCACATGCCACGAGACGGCGCAATAAACTCTGCTTTGTTCGAGCGGGAATTTGAAATTTTTTAATTATTATGGATTATTGATTTATTCTCCAGGACTGAAAGTCACTTTTCTTTATTTGAACATATTCTTAGTATATGTAATTTATTTGTATTATTTAAAAAATTAGAAGATTGTGTTATAGAAATTAAGAATAAACAAGTCACTGAAAAGATGATAAAGATAATTAGGTATAAAATCTAGATCTAGAAAGAATGGGATAAATTTACAATTGTATGACAAATTTTACTGTTGGTTATACATAAATCAATTTTAATAATAATATTTAAAAAATAATAACATGGAAGTAATTGAAGTAATTGATTGAAAATCCTGACCTTAAAAATCCATATTTTATTTTTATGATAAATACTTGTGAAAAGTAAAAAAATAAAAAGTTTTATTTTAATGTTGTATTCCTAAAGAGGATAATTCGAATATTTACGTGAACATTCTGGACTATTTAAAGAATACTTTTTATGAAAAAAATATTCATTTTATTTTCATATTTCTATTAAAAAAGAAAGACTAAAAAATACTTTAGTGCATTATCAAACAATGTTTTCTTTGACTATTTTATTCGTAAAAAGTATAATACTACGAATTTTTATGTGAACATTCCGGACAATTTAAAGAGATCCTTTTATGCTCAAAAAAAGGTACACTCTATTT
>NC_046666.1:92773583-92778415 GCF_010883055.1 Belonocnema kinseyi
CGCGTGTCACTTTCAATAAGGTCACGAACTGCACCAATGTTATCGCCAGAGACACTTGATCTTGGACGTCGATTATGACTCACATTTTCCACACTTTCTCGTTACCTACACTGTGAGAGTGCTTGCGATTGGCTAAGAAAAGTATTTGTAAAATTCCGGTTTATATTTGATCCACCCTCGCATATATACTCCATACTGCAAGGTGAGCAATCCATCGAGAGAGAAAATGTTTTTAAGCCTTTAAACCCACGTGGCTTAGAATAACATAAGAAAAAAGTACAAAAAAAACGTCTCGGAAACGACCAGTCCTTTTTCATGTGCTTCAATCATTGCCTTGGCCAATTTACCACCAACGAGATGACGTGATCTCTCAACATTCATTTTTTGAAATGAATTTGGATAAAAATGAACCTCTGTATTGTGGTTCAAATTATTCGACAACTTGCCTCTTTGATCTGCATCCCAGGTAGCTTTCATATCAGAAAGATACAAGACTTTTCCATTCATGAATATCTTTCCATATTTCAGGAGAGCATACACGAGATTTTTTACTTCATGGCAAAAATCATGAATTGAAATGGTCTTTTTACCATTGTGCTCAAAGCTAGGCTTTTGTGCTGTTACTTTCAGGAGATTGTAGCATTTAATATTAGGAGTGCCTTGGTCGCAAACCGTCATCCTGATATCGAGGCCAATTTCTTCACCCTTGTCGAGCAGCATTTTAAGTAGGATCACAATGTTTTCTCCATTGACAGAATGTCGTGCAAAGAAAAATCCAACTACTTGTCGCCACCTGTAGGAAGTGTGTATACCATTGAGTGTGAACACAAAAACATGATTAGCACGATTTTGCGTTCTTCCCAATGGGCCAAGATCTTCAGAGCCTTCTATTAAATCGTGTTTTGAACTATACTCCTCGAATTCTTTGCACGACATTTCATCCTATTTTACATTGCACAACTTGGCTTCAGGTGGCAAAGTTTTTAGATCCTTTTCGAGATCTTGGAATGACAATTCTATGAAGCCTGGAGCAACGTCGTTCTTAGCGACCCATTTTTCAACGGTTCTGGGATGAGGCAATTGTAATCCTGTTTGTCGCACAAATTTTGTTTGTGCACAATTATCAGGTCTCATTTGCAGCCCAATCATAGTTTTACGCACTTCGTTTGTGACATTATTTGATGATAAAAATGTTTCCAGATCAATGCTATTGTTAGTCTTTGGAATTTCTTCTAGTCTAATAGTTGTTCTTTTGATATCTGGTAATTGTTGAACAACCTTACTGCACATTGCACGCAATCTTGCATTTTCTGCTTCTAATTGCATTTCTCTATTCATTTCTAAATCAAAATCCTGTACAGAAGAATTATCAACTTCAGCCATCAATGACTGAGCGCCGGGAGGAGAAGGAATATACAATTCGTAATTCTCTTCTTCTTTCCTACAAGCAAGCACGTCAGATTGATGATTTAAAGATAAAGATCTATGCAATTGAGCATTTGCAACAGTATTTTGAATCGCTCTATTTTCCTTATGATAAACTCTTACCACAATTTATTAATCAAAAGGACGATCAACAGCATTGTCCAGTTGCCTATAATCAATAGGCACTGCTCGACGAACAAGTTTCTGACGCTCTGAAGTTGTGAAATCCTGAGCACGAAAATGGCTGCCGCAAATCATCGTCCTCCATTGAACCACAGATGGATTAATTCCTAAAAACTAAATTTTAACCATAATTTCAATCATATAACACAAATAAATTTATTCAATCAATGATTTTATTATGACAATTAATTTTATTATCAGACCATTTTATATTTCAAAATGTTTTAAGAGATTTAAAAAATATGCAAAATAATTCAGGATTTTTAATTTTTGAAATAGAAAAGTTGTAATTCCTCGTATAATTTTGAGACATATTTTTAATAAAATTCATTAAAGTCCCTTTAACATCCTTCAAAATCATGGTAGTAGTAAAATCCCTTAAAATTATTTCAAAACCCACGAAATCTAAATGCTAAAAAAAGATGACACTATACACATATTACATAACGAGTAAAATAATTTTTCTATCTAATCGTTTTGACAACCAAAATAATCTGAAGATAGTTTTCAAATTCGGCACATTTACAGAATTTGCGCTATTTCCAAACCGAAAAGATGATTTGTCAACCAGGAACATTTAATTTCTCTGAAAAGATACATTTTTTTAAATATTTGAACAGAAAAATTTTCACGTAAAAAATTAATTTTCAATAAAAAAAAAATAATTTTCAACGAAAGAGATGAATTTTTAACAACAACAAATCAATTTTCTGCTAAAATAGTTATTTTCTTAATAAAATGATGAATCTTCAATCAAAGAAATGAATTTTTAACCAAAAATAGAATAGTTACATTTTCATTAAAAAGTCAATTTTCAACAAAATAAAATAAATGTTTAACCAAATAGATTAATTTTAAATCAAGATGATATAATTTCCCTAAAAAATATTTGTTATAGACAAAACATGTGATAGTTAAATTTTCAGAAAAAAGTTCATTTTTGATAATAAAAAAACTATTTTTCAATCTGACTGAGATGAATTTTCAACAGAAAAAATATTTTTAATTTAGGAAGATGAATTTCCTGCTAAAAATTAATCTTTTTAGCAGAAAATTAATTTTCCTGAGTTAACAATATTTTCACTTTTTTCTGTTTGAAAATTCATCTCTTAGATTGGAAAATAGGTTTTTTCTATAGAAAATTAATTTTTTCGACCAAAAAGTTAACGATTTCATTTTTGGTCTGAAACAGATCTTTCTTTTACAGAAATTATATCATCTTGGTATAAAATTAATCTTTTTAGTTAATAATTATTTTTTTATTAAGCATGACTTTTTTCTATTGAAAATTAAAATGATCGAATTTTGGTCAAAAACTTACCTTTTTTAGAGAAATTAAATCTTTTTGGTTAAAAATTCATCTTTTTGGTTGAAAATTTCTTTCAAAATTAAAAAATTTGGTTGAAAATACATGTATTTTGTTAAAATTAATCTTTTTTGATAAAAAATTAATCTTTCTGTTAAGAAAGTAAACAAAAACAAATGTTCGCTGCGTGCACATTGCCGTTGCCCGGGAGAATGACGTGCACGATATAACTCGGCAACCAGAAAAAGCTGCACGGTTTAGAAAAATAAAAAGATCTTAAGGAATAATTTGCACACGCAAAAAGTGAGAAAAAAGACGAGCTCAAAACGAAAAATCAGAATGAAACTTTTTTAAAAATTTTTCTACCTGAAATTTTGACTTTTTTTCTAGAATTTCACAGTAAAAAGGCTACTTACCTCTACATAAGACCTATAAATTTTAGTAAAATAGGTTAAAAATGTCTGGGATGTAGTATTTAAAAAAAATCATCAAAAAATTCAATGTGACGTCATTTTTACAATTCTGAAGTTTTTTCAAGAATATTTTATCACAATATCTTACCTACCTAACACTAATATTTATCCCAGTTAAAATAAAAACACTCTCATAGCTAACAACTCTGATATTCCTGAACTGGAACCTCTCTTTAGGTAATATTTTAAATAATTCGATAAATAATAAATTCGGAAATTTCAGAATTTTGGGGATTCTAATAATTTGTTATTTTTCTAATTGACTGGAGACACGCTAATAATTGTTATTTATTTACTCACCTGCATTTTGGCACCATACGATAAATGTTTCACTGCTTTTCGGTGGTAAACAGAATAAAATAATCCCGGCATCTCCTCGTGTATTTCGACAGTCTATGTAAGCACACCGATCGGTAGCACTTGGAGACATTATTTTTATTCTGTTTTCACTTTAAAACACTTTTTAAATAATTCACTACCAGTAAACTATTGATTAAGCTCAAGTTCAAGGTAAAAAATAATATCCAATCACGTAAATACCAGAGGCTTTAATCGCACCGGCATGTGTGTGTTCCTTTGTTGTGAAATTAGGAAAACAAGTGAGTGCAGGTCTAACATGCGCACGTCGTCGCATTGCGATTTAAAAAATCACATGATCCAGTTTAAATTTTTTGTAAATTGTCACTCCTGTTTCTAATTGTTATTTTAATAATTAATTTACATTTTTTCTTTTATAAAACTTTGACTACAATTAGTATGTACAGCCAGGATTACATTAATAATAAATTTTTTCAATGTGAAATTCGACATGTGTATATATAATAGAGTGGAGTGAGAATGATCGAATTGGTCAAATCGTTTGAGCTGAGCGAAAAAAATTTGTGGGTAGACATCCGAAAAAAGTAAAAAAAAATTTGAAATCGGTTAATATCTTCTGTTCCCTTTTTTTATTTGAAAATTCCAAAAAGTTTCCCTATTGCTTCGAAAATTATGGCGAACTTTTTCTATGTTTAGTTTTTTTCTAGTGAATAATAATAAAAATTTAAAAATAAAAAATTTTGTTGCTTAATTTATAATTTTTTGAAAATGGCAAAAAAAATTTTTTTATTGAGTCCTATACAAAAACTGCACATAGAAAAAATTCCCCATAATTTTCGAAGAAATAGGGAAATTTTTTGGAATTTTCAAAAATTTAAATTTTTAAATCAAAAAAGGGAACAGAAGATATATTAACCGATTTTAGAATCTTGTTTACTTTTTTTGAATGTCAACCCACACATTTTTTCGCTCAGCTCAAACGATTCGACTAATTTGGTTATTTTCACTCAGCCCTAATATACTTATAATGTATACATAATAATATAATTATATTAATTAATTTATATAATTATAATTTATATGTATATATATATATTTAAATAAATAAAAATAAACTGTTAATATGC
>NC_046666.1:92778515-92780215 GCF_010883055.1 Belonocnema kinseyi
ATATAGTTTTTAATTGTTGTTTATAATGGCTTGTCCCAGATCTGAATTATATTTATTTTTCAAAAAATCTCTGATCCAATTCAAAAATACATACAATTGCTTTGAAAAAAGATTTTAATTCAGAAATATTTCATTTAAACGCTCAATAATTCATACGTATAAAACACAAACCTTTAACACCTTTTAATTTTACCATTTTTTTAATTAAATTATTTTAAAATACGAAATAACCGTTTAAAAATTTTAATGACTTTAACTTTTGAGCGATTTCTGGTTAAAAGTACAAATTACGCTATTATTTTTAAGGTTCAACAGTTTTTAATAAAAAATTAAAACTTCTTTTGTTGTTGAAGATTTATCGTTTTAGTAGAAAATGTAATCATTTTGTTGGAAATTTGTAGTTCTCTTTTTTTTGAGTTGAAAATTCAATTACTTTGATAGTAAGTTAATTTCTACTGAAATTTTTATCTCTAAATAACAATGCAAAAACTTTAATCTGGACCAACTTAAATTAAAAACAATGTAACTTTTATTTTAAAAAGTTTTTAGTTAAAAAAATTAATTTAATCGTTCAATTTTTAATGTTACGAACTGAAATTTTTTTGAATTATTATCATTTTGAACCTTAAAAATAATAGCGTAATTTGTACTTTTAACCAGAAATCGCTCAAAAGTTAAAGTCATTAAAATTTTTAAACGGTTATTTCGTATTTTAAAATAATTTAATTAAAAAAATCGTAAAATTAAAAGGTGTTAAAGGTTTGTGTTTTATACGTATGAATTATTGAGCGTTTAAATGAAATATTTCTGAATTAAAATCTTTTTTCCAAGCAATTGTATGTATTTTTGAATTGGATCAGAGATTTTTTGAAAAATAAATATAATTCAGATCTGGGACAAGCCATTATAAACAACAATTAAAAACTATATAAATTGGAACAGAGTGGTTAGAAATAAAAAGCCTTGATTTGTTAAAATTGTAATGAGCTAAATTTTAAGTTTGAACGCTACAATTTTAATTTAGAATAATATTCAAAATTAATTTAAAACTTGAAATTATTTAGAATAATTTGAAACACGATGCAGATTTTTGCAGATTAAAAAAAAAAAGCTTTTGAGAATTGTAAAATATTCAAAAAAAGTAACAAAAATTGTTGTGATTGCTAAGAAAATTGAAAATGATTTTTTAGTTTGAAAAATTAATTTTAAGTGAGTATTTGAAAATATTTTAAAAATTAAAATAAAAAGGGAATAAGGACGATTTTAAGGCAATTTTTTTATTTTGCAGTTTTTTTAATTTTAGGAAAAAAATCTAATTAACACAATAAATCAATTTTCAACCCAAAAGTTTACTTTTCAACAAAATAAATTAATTTTCTATCAAATAATTGGTGTTTTAACTAATAAAATGTAGAGGATAAAGTTTCAAACAAAAATGGAATAGTACAATTTTCAGATAAAAACTGTGCTAAAAAATTGAACTCAATAAGACAAAAAAACGAATTTTCAACAAAATTGTTAAATTTTCAAGGGAAAAGGTGAATTTTTGACCAAGAAGATTAATGTTCTATACAAAAAAAAAATGATTTTCCAACTTGACCAATATAAACGATTAATTTTTAATCAATTATATAATAGTTACATTTTCAGATAAAGATAAATAATTTTTTAAAGAAAAAATTAATTTTAAACAAAGTTGT
>NC_046666.1:92780315-92785610 GCF_010883055.1 Belonocnema kinseyi
CTATTTGCAATTGTCATATTATCTCATTTTTAATTTAATATGATTCAATTTTGAAGGTTTTTCATTCAAGAATTATTCCCACTCATTGTATTCTAATTTGGAGTTTTCTTAATTTTTTCAAATTTTTTATAGGAAATTATTGGATTCAACTTTGAGAGCTCTGATTCGGCCCGAATCATTCGGGGACGACTGGGAGTCCTGGGAGAGCGAGAGAGAAGCCTGCGCGCGCAAAATCGCCTTCTTCTTCTACAGACCGACGAGCGGCAAGTCAGTGTTGAAATGTATACTTTTTCCATAATGTGAGCACTGCCGTCAAGTCGTGTCGCGTGCGTTGGCAACCTACCGTTAGGACGCCTCGATATCTCTATCTGCTTTGTAGAAATTCAAGTAAATTACCTGCAGTAAATTACTTTGCCAACCAAACAACAAACCTTTGACGACCTATAAATACTAATTTTATTCCCCGAAAGATTTTTAAAAAATCTCTTCGAAACACTTTTATTGCAACAATTTAATTGAAGAAAAATATTTGTTATAAACATAAAAATAGTACAATTTTTACATACAATTCTTCAAATAAAAAATCTTTGTGTCAAAGCACAATCCAATCCGACACTTCTTTCGAAAGTCATTCAATATACAGACAACCACAACAACAACGATAACGTAGACGCCAGAGAGGCAGACAGATACCGACGTAAAAAATTGTTTTTCTAACTCAAGGAGTCTCAAAACGTCGAAATTTCATGAAATTCGTGAAAGTCATTTTTCGCATAAAACTCTTCTCATTATAAATGAGAATGTGATAAAATAACCATTGGGCCCTTGAAAAAGTAGCGTTTTTCACCTCTTGACTTTTTTCCATATCAAGCTTTTTTTGCTTCAAGTGTCCATTTTCGTTTGGTTTTTTGGATTTTGAAAATCCTTTAACTTTGGTAAGTTTGATTTTATCAAAAAAAGTCAGGATAAATTGTTCATATTTTTTTGTACCATAAATGGCTGTGGATAAAATTTTTTTATTTTGAAAAAAGTGGTCTCAAAAATTTTGAAAAAGCTTCCACTTTTTGGATTTTTATAAAATATGTCTGTTTAACGAACTCGATCTTTCTTTTTGGTCCCTCAAAGACTGTATCAAAGCCCAATCTAATCGGGCCAGTCTTTCGAAAGTTATCCGGTATGCAGACAACAATCACAACGACGACGCCGGACAGACAAACAGACCCTGACGTAAAAACTTGTTTTTCGTACTCAAGAAGCCATAAAACGTCGACATTTGATAAAATCCGAAACAGTTATTAAAAAAAAAAAACTAATACCTTCTCAGTTTGTATGAGAATGTAAAAATTATCAACGATATTTGTAGAAAATCTTTTAAAGAATAAAATGATTGTCCCGTAAATTGAAATTTCAAAAAAATGAAAGTTGTTCTAAATATTGAGCTAGACTCGCGACCGGGACAAATCGGGAAATGAAAGTAAATTTGAAAATTGAACTGCAGTTCGAGTATTAAAAATTTTACAGAGATTGATTTTACAAAGTGATTCTAGATCTGTTCAAAATGATATAATTTACATATTTTAATTTAAAAATTTGAACCAATTTAATTCGAAAGCCTTAGTAGTGACACAAGTGTAAACGTTCGAAATAATGGCTTCTTAAATAAACGCCTTCATTCAGTTTGAAAACCTTTTTGAAGTATTATTTCAATATAAAATATTCCAGTTTTAATCTATTCGGTTTGAAAATTTAAAAAAACAATATACAATAGTAAACAATTTTAAAATGGATTGTCACAATTTCAGAGTGACAAATTTAAACTTGTAATGTTACGATTATAATTATTTTATTTTTTATTTGTATTTCGAAGGTAAAAGTATTTGATTTTGATTCTTAAAAAACAGTTAAATAAGCATTAATTTTGAAAAAAGTCAAATAAGCGGGTTGTTTCTGAATGTGTCAAAGAAAATAACAAAATTTGGCGCTTCTCAAGAATTTTGAAATATTAGAAAAACAATAAAAATTTCTGGGTAGATTTAAAATAATTTTTTATTTCGAAAAAGTGCATAACTCAAAGAGAATATTAAAAAATATTTCAAAACATTTCAAAAGATTTACAATATTAGAAAAAATTTGGAAGCTCTTAAAACAGTTTTGTGTGCAGGATTTTAAATAACAATAGATACTTTTGATGATTTTGAAATGTTTTGAAATGTTGACTTTTTATTTTGAACAATTACATAAGTTTAAGAGGAGGTATAAAAATATGGGACCACTGAAAAAAATTCCGAAAAGCATGAATGAAAAATCCCAAAAAATGAACTCTCCGGCACCTGAATAATAATTTTATAAAAATTGTATTAAAAATGCATTAAAAAACACGTACGCTTTGAAAGAAAAAAATGTTCTGCCTACATTTTCTTCGTACCTACATAATAACATTTTTTAAACAAACTTTGCAGGATTCAATTCAACAACGATTTATATCAAAATTTATTTTTATTATTTTTTTTTATTAATAAAAAATTCAATTTTTCAGAACTTTTTTATATTTTTTCAAATACTATGCACATTTTGAAACAAATTTATTCATCTAGAAATATATATTTGATTATTGTATTTTCAATAAATAAATAATACTTAATAAACAATTTTTTGAATTGTTTAAATTCAGGAATTTTCTAGTTCGCATATTTTATAATTCAACCATTTTCTTTGGGGATTTTTGAACTTCGGTAATATCTTATTGCCCGGAATTTTATTTATTTTATTTTTCGTGAATTTTCCAATTCGACTTTTATATTTCGGGACTTTTATCATTTCGGGAATGTTATTATTTGGTTATTTTTCAATTTACGAATTTTACTGTGTCGGGAATTTTATTTTTCGGGATTTTTCATTCGCTTTTTCCGAAAAATAAAATTGACACATCATTGTAAAAATTCCGAAATTATAACATTGTCGAAATTTAAAAGTCCCGAATTGCAAAATTCTCGACAATTTACAATCTTACCGAATTTGAGAATTGCTGACAGAAAATTTCCGAATTATACAATATCCGGGCTAGACAGCTAGCTAATTTGAACAATTAAAAAATAGTTTATTAAACAAATTTTTTAAATAGAATAAAATATTTTTACCAAAGAAAAAACTCTTTTAATGTTTAAAGTGTGTAAAAATTTTTGTTTGAATTTAAAATAACACTAATTGAAAAAATGTATTTTTGAATAAAAAAAGTTGTTTGAAAATGTGCATTGTATTTTTGTACATCACAGAAAACGCTCACACAAATAAAATCATTATTCAAAAAAATAAAAGTCGCGTTAAATCAGCCTATATTGACTCCTGAAAACTTTGTTTCATTTGAAGCTCACAGCCTGGAATTTATTATTATTCGGGAATTTTCAAATTTCATAATATTGTAAACTGTCCAGAATTTCATTATTCTAGAATTTTTAAATTCGGGATTTTCAGGTTTCAGCATTTTATTATTTCGGGAAGTTTACAGTGTAGAAAATATTTCAAAAATTCAAAAAGATCTATAAAATTGTAAAAAAATTCGGAAGATTTTGAGGAAATTTTTTTTGCAGAATTTTACATAAATTTTGGGACAAAATGGGAATCATTATAAATATATTTAAAACTCCTGAAAAAACTTGAATAATAATTTGAATTATATATGTTATAACCAGCGGGTTACATCATATAAGCCTCCACATAGGCAACATTATATGTTGCCTATGTGGAATGAAAGAAGCAGACTCGCAACCTCCCACTAAAACACTTCAGTGGAGCAGCGAGGCCCCTCGGAAGGGGACTGGCCCATAAATAGAGCAACTTAGCACAGATTGGGGGGTTGCGTGGGTTACGCAACGCTTTTCTCTTGAGGAGTAGCAATCCTCAAGAAAAACTAGGAAGATTTCTTGAGTTTTTAGGCCTGAAAAACCTAAGTCTACAAGACTTCGTTCAAGAGAAATCCCTGTAGCTTAAGCACGTATACCGTGTAAATCCTGTCCCAAGAGATTGTCTCCAAGTATTCCGTCTGTGTAAAATATGTAGTATTTCAACTCTCCTTCGGGACTTTATCATTTTTAGACATCGTGAATTTTCTTGAAATTTTCTAAGACGAAAAAACGTCGATATTTTAAAGTATAGAAATTATACTTGGCTTAAATTGCCTTCTTAAGAAAAATATTCTCTAAGTCGAAATTTCACTTAACTAACTGAAGGGCGGGGCACAGTATACCCGTCAACCCCGGTTGAAGTAGTTAGTATTTGAAATACTCTACTGATTTTGAAAACCTTAGCCTCTTATGGGCAGACGGGAGTATGCCTCTTCGCAACTGGCTAAGAAAGAGGCTAAATTCCAAACTGAATAAGAAAATATTTTCTTGTGTTAGAATCTCGTAAAGAGCCCTAAAATAATCCCTAATCCTGTTCCTTGCGACACAGGTGGGCGAGCACCTGCGGCGAGAAGAGCGTATTCCACCCAGGCGACATTTATTGCGAAGCGTGCGACAAAGCGTAGGGCGTCGGCGAGACCCCTAATTATCGTTATATTTTCACACCTTTTGAATGTTATCTAAAAAGGCTAATGTGCCAAAGATTTAGACTTAGGTAGAAGCGTTAAAGTCTGTACTCTGCAGGAGACAGAAGTCAGGTAATTGAATCTTAAAGTTAATTGCCTTATTTAAATGCGTTTATTTTAGAGTACAGATCTGATAGGACGAATTTACGATTTTCATAGAGAGAAAAATATAAAATAAGTACGGCCAGTTTAGGCATTCAGTTTATTCGATATTAGCAATTTTATATGCGAGATTATTTGAAGAAAAAGTAAATGGAAAATTACAAAAATATAAATTTATATTACAGCGAATTTATCGATAGATAAAGTTAGGTTTTTTTATATGCGAATATTAGCAAATAATAATAGCTCAGGGCTTAGATTTCATAAGTACTCAGGTTTAGTTGGCCGTTTCTGAATAAACATGGCATAGCAACAACACAACACGACAACTTCCACACTGTATCGTTTACAAAATATCGACATGGAACCTATAATGGAAGTGGAGAATCATGAAGAGATAGAAGGAGAACCTGAGACAAGTGATCCCAGATCTGAAACGAGATGCGGTCCAATACTATGACAGCAGTGATCCCAGATCTGAAACGAGATGCGGTCCAATACTATGCCAGGGCTATGTCCGTGTGAATATAGTAGGAGACGCTGTAAATGACTGAGTTGCGCGCGCAACCCATTTCTCCTCTTCTGAATTTGAAAACTCGAAGATGCAC
>NC_046666.1:92785710-92792621 GCF_010883055.1 Belonocnema kinseyi
GCGCGCAACTCAGTCATTTACAGCGTCTCCTACTATATTCACACGGACATAGCCCTGTCATAGGATTGGACCGCATCTCGTTTCAGATCTGGGATCACTGTATGACAGGGCTATTTCCGTGTGAATATAGTAGGAGACGCTGTAAATGACTGAGTTGCGCGCGCAACCCATTTCTCCTTTTCTGAATTTGAAAACTCGAAGATACACGATTGCCGGTCAGAGCACTTCGTCGATTCTATTTATATATCTATCTGCTAACAGCTAACTGCTTTGAAATAAATTCAGAAGATTGGGATTTTAATATTTCCAGATTTCGATGCTGACTATTCTCATGATTTGAATAGATCGCGCGCCTCTTGATATGCGTATATTTTGAGGTTATGTTATTTCACGTATAAAATATAAATTATATAAATATTAATACTATTACATATATAAATATATACGTGTATTAATAATGATAATATTATAATTATGTTATATTAGAATAGTATATTTTTTTTTATTTGAAGGTTCATCTCTTTCGTTAAAAATACATTTTTGAAACTGACAATCAATCAATACCATTTTTGGTTAAGAAATCATGTGTTTTGTTAAAAGGTCGTCTTTCTTTGTAGAAATTACATTTTTATATGGAAAATTTATACTTTTTGATTAAAAATTACATTTTTCGGTTGAATTATGAACTATAAATATGGTTGTAAAGTCGTTCTGTTGTAAATGCAAATATATTGTTAAAAATTAAAATTATGAGTTTTGGGTGGAAAATTTTATCATTTTTGGTAAAAAATGCAATTGTTTGGTTAAAATATCAACTGTACATCTTCTTGGGTTTGAAAGTCGATTATTTCACTAAGAGTTGAACTACTTTGTAAAAAAATACGTTTTTTTAACAAGGTTTTTTAATTATGATTGAAAATTTAACTATTTGGTTGAAAGTTTAACTCTTTCATTGAAAACTCATATTTTTCGCTTAAAAATTTCAACTTTTTGTAGATAATTCGTTTTTTTTACTTTAAAATTAAATAATTTCTTTAAAAATTCATGTCTTTTATTTAAGATTTCTCTTTTTTTGTAGATAATCAATTTTCTTGGTCGAAAATTCATCTGATTGGTCGAAAATTTAACAACTTTGTTTAAAATAGATTTTTTCTTTAAAAATTATTTATCTTTATCTGAAAATGTAACTATTATATGATTTGATTAAAAATTAATCGTTGATATTGGTTAAGTTGGAAAATCGTTTTTTTTTATGTAGAACATTAATCTTCTTGGTCAAAAATTCACCTTTTCCCTTGAAAATTTAACAATTTTGTTAAAAATTCGTTTTTTTTCTTGTTCAAATCAATTTTTAGCACAGTTTTTATCTGGAAATTGTACTATTCCATTTTTGTTTGAAACTTTATCCTGTACATTTTATTAGTTAAAACAGCAATTATTTGATAGAAAATTAATTTATTTTGTTGAAAAGTAAACTTTTGGGTTGAAAATTGATTTATTGTGTTAATTAGATTTTTTTCCTAAAATTAAAAAAACTGCAAAATAAAAAAATTGCCTTAAAATCGTCCTTATTCCTTATTCCCTTTTCAAATAATTTCAAGTTTTAAATTAATTTTGAATATTATTCTAAATTAAAATTGTAGCGTTCAAACTTAAAATTTAGCTCATTACAATTTTAACAAATCAAGGCTTTTTATTTCTAACAACTCTGTTCAAATTTGTATAGTTTTTAATTGTTGTTTATAATGGCTTATCCCGGATCTGAATTATATATTTTTTTCAAAAAATCTCTGATCCAATTCAGAAATACATGCAATTGCTTTGAAAAAAATTTTTAATTCAGAAATATTTCAATTAAACGCTCAATAATTTATACGTATAAAACACAAATATTTAACACCTTTTAATTTTACAATTTTTTAAATTAAATTATTTTAAAATACGAAATAACCGTTTAAAAATTCTTATGACTTTAACATTTTAGAGATTTCTGTTTAAAAATTACAAATTACGCTATTATTTTTAATGTTCAGAATGGTAATAATTCCAAAAAAATTCAGTTCGTAACATTAAAAATTGAACGATTAAATTAATTTTTTAACTAAAAACTTTTTAAAATAAAATTTACATTGTGTCAACCAAATAGTTAAATTTTCAATCATAATTAAAAAACCTTGTTAAAAAAACGTATTTTTTACAAAGTAGTTCAACTCTTAGTGAAATAATCGACTTTCAAACCCAAGAAGATGTACAGTTGATATTTTAACCAAACAATTGCATTTTTGACCAAAAATGATAAAATTTTCAACCACAAAAACAAAACACATGATTTCTTAACCAAAAATGGTATTGATTGATTGTCAGTTTCAAAAATGTATTTTCAATGAAAGAGATGAACCTTCAAAAAAAAATAGACTATTATAATATAACATAATTATAATATTATCATTATTAATATACGTATATATATATATATGTATGTATATAGTAGTATTAATATTTATATAATTTATATTTTATATTTGAAATAACATAACCTCAAAATATACGCATATCAAGAGGCGCGCGATCTATTCAAATCATGAGAATCGTCAGCATCGAAATCTGGAAATATTAAAATCCCAATCTCCTGAATTTATTTCAAAGCAGTTATGTGTTAGAGGATAGATATATAAATAGAATCGACGAAATGCTCCGACCGGCAATCGTGCATCTTCGAGTTTTCAAATTCAGAAGAGGAGATATGGGTTGCGCGCGCAACTCAGTCATTTACAGCGTCTCCTACTATATTCACACGAACATAGCCCTGTCATAGTATTGGACCGCATCTCGTTTCAGATCTGGGATCACTGTCTGAGACGGGAAACGGACCAGGGCTGCATCAGTAGACGAAAATATAAATATTGACGCGGCAAGTACCATCATCTATCAGGCGAATATGCGCACAAATACCAGAGAGGAACTGCTAGAAGAAGAAAAAACATGGTAATTAAAAAACAATCAAAGTGATATACAGCCAACATTCAAATAGCTGGTATAGTCACAAAAGCGTTGATAGATACAGGTACAGAAGTCACGTGCATATCCGAGGAGTTTTTCAACGCAAACAAGGAGAGATTCTCGCGCTATCCTTGTCTGCCGCTTGCAGGAGTTGGCATCACTGGACCAGTGATCCCAGATCTGAAACGAGACGTAGTCCAATGCTATGACACGTCCGTGTCCCTGTGAATATGTAGGAGACGATATAAATGCCTGAGATGCGCGCGCAACCCATTTCTCCTCTTCTGAATTTGAAAACTCGCAGGTGCACGATTGCCGGTCGGAAAACTTCGGTGGTTCTGTTTATATCTCTATCTGCTTTGAAATAAAATGAAGAGATTGGGATTTTAATATTTTTAGATTTCGATGTTGGGCTGGCGATTCTCATGATTTGAATATTTCGCGCGCCTCTTTATATGCGCGTATTTTAAGGTTACGTTACTTCAAGTATAACGTATAAATTATATAAATATTAATACTATTGTATATATATATATATATATATTATTAATGATAATATTATAATTACGTTATATTATAATAGTCTTCTTTAAATCTTGATCCGCATTTGAAAGAAATTAAAGAAATTGGTGATTTTGGAATTCATCTCGTTTGAATAAGAACTCAATTATTTGATTGAAAAATTAATTATTTTGTTAAAAATGTAACTATGTTGTAAAAAAGTCCTCTTTTCTATCAAAAGTTCAACTACTTTGTTAAAATTTTAATTTCTTTTATTTGAAGGTTCATCTCTTTCGTTGAAAATACATTTTTGAAACTGACATTTAGTCTATACCATTTTTGGTTAAAAAATCATGTATTTTGTTAACAATTCGTCTTTCTTTGTAGATATTAAATTGCTTTATGGAAATTTTATACTTTTTGATTAAAAATTACATTTTTTGTTGAATTATCAAGTGTGAATATTTTTTGGTTGCAAAGTCGCTTTGTTGTAAATGCAACTATATTGCTAAAAATTAAAATTATAATTTTTGGGTGAAAAATTCGATTATGCACTTAAAGTTGAACTACTTAGTAAAAAAATTAATTTTTTCTTATTAAAGATTCATAATTATAGTTTAGAATTCAACAATTTGCCTTTAAATTAGGTTAAAGATTCAACTTTTTTGTCGATAATACTCTTTATGACTTTAAAATTAAAAAATTAATTAAAATTAAATTGACCTTTTTTAGTAGAAATTTAATCTTTTTGGTTGAAAACGTTTCATTTTTGGACAAAAATGCAATTGTTTGGTTAAAATATGAACTGTACATCTTCTTGGATTTAAAAGTCAATTATTTCACTAAGAGTTGAACTACTTTGTAAAAAAAATACGTTTTTTTGAACAAGGTTTTATAATTATGGTTGAAAATTTAACTCTTTGATTGAGAACTCATATTTTTCGCCTAAGAAATTCAACTTTTTTTAGATAATTCGTCTTTTTGACTTTAAAATTAAATAATTTCGTTGAAAATTCATGTATTTTGTTTAAAATTTGTCTTTTTTTGTAGATCATTTATTTTCTTGGTCGAAAATTCATCGGATTGGCTGACAATTCAACAACTTTATTGAAAATAAATTTTTTCCGTTCAAAATTATTTATCTTTATCTGAAAATGTAACTATTATAGGATTGATTAAAAATTAATCTTATATATTGGATAAGTTTGAAAATCTTTTTTTTATAGAGCATTAATCTTCTTGGTCAAAAATTCACCTTTTCTCTTGAAAATTTAACAATTTTGTTGAAAATTTGTTTTTTTCCTTATTCAATTCAATTTCTTATCACAGCTTTTATCTCGAAACTGAACTATTCCATTTTTGGTTAAACTTTATCCTGTAAATTGTATTAGTTAAAACACAAATTATTTGTTAGAAAATTAATTTAATTGTTTTCGATTATGACTTCAAATATTATTTCAGTCCAAAAATTTTTATCTTTAATCTATTCAATTTGAAATTTTTTAATTAAACAAAGAAAATTTCGTTAATAATCAGAAATATTTGACCGTTCATGTAAAAGAATCCATTACAAACAACTGTTAAAAACTATACAAATTTTAACAGAATGGTTCGAAATAGAAAGCCTTGAATTGTTAAATTTGTAATGAGCTAAATTTTAAGTTTAAAGGCTACAATTTTAATTTAAAAAAAGATTCAGATTTAATTTAAAATTTAAAATTATTTCAAATAATTTGAAACACGATTTAGACTTTTGCAGATTAAAAAAAAAAAGCTTTTCGAGAATTGTACAGTATTTAAAAAGATTAACAAAAATTGTTGTCATTGCTGCTAAGAACATTGAAAATGATTTTTTATTTTGACAAATAAATTTTAAGTGAGTATTTGAAAACATTTTAAAAATTAAAAAAAAAGAATCAGGAAGATTTTAACGACATTTTTTTATTTTGCAGTTTTTTTAATTTTAGGAAAAAATCTAATTAACAAAATATATCAATTTTTAACACAAAAGTTTACTTTGTAACAAATTAAATTATTTTTCTATCAAATAATTGGTGTTTTAAGTAATAAAATGTACAGGATAAAGTTTCAACCAAAAATTGAATGGTTCAATTTCCAGATAAAAACGATTGATTTTTAATCAATCCTAGAATACTTACATTTTCAGATAAAAAAATCCTTTTTAATCGAAAAAACGAATTTTCAATAAAGTTGTTAAATTCTTAACCAATAACAAGAACTTTAAACAATATTATTTAATTTTAAACTCAAAAAAACGAATAATCTACAAAAAGATGATTATTTTCTGCGAAAAAAAATGAGTTTTCAATCAAAGAGTTAAAATTTCAACCGAATAGTTAAATTTTTAACCATAATTATAAAACCTTTTTGAAAAAAACAGTATTTTTTTTTAACAAAGTAATTCAACTCTTAGTGAAATAATCGACTTTTAAATCCAAGAAGATGTACAGTTCATATTTTAACCAAACAATTGCATTTTTGACCAAAAATGAAACATTTTCAACCAAAAAGATTAAATTTCTACTAAAAAAGGTCAATTTAATTTTAATTAATTTTTAAATTTTAAAGTCAAAAAGAGTATTATCGACAAAAGAGCTGAATCTTTAACCTAATTTAAAGGCAAATTATTGAATTTTCAACTATAATTATGAATCTTTAATAAGAAAAAATTAATTTTTTTACTAAGTAGTTCAACTCTAAGTGCATAATCGAATTTTCCACCCAAAAATTATAATTTTAATTTTTAGCAATATAGTTGCATTTACAACAAAACGACTTTGCAACCAAAAAATATTCACACTTGATAATTCAACCAAAAAATGTAATTTTTAATCAAAAAGTATAAATTTTCCATAAAGCAATTTAATTTCTACAAAGAAAGACGAATTGTTAACAAAATACATGATTTTTGAACCAAAAATGGTATAGACTAAATGTCAGTTTTATATAATTTATATTTTATACTTGAAGTAACGTAACCTCAAAATACACGCATATAAAGAGGCGCGCGAAGTATTCAAATCATGACCAGCCCAGCATCGAAATCTGAAAATATTAAAATCCCAATCTCTTCATTTTATTTCTAAGCAGATAGAGATATAAATAGAACCGCCGAAGTGTTCCGACCGGCAATCGTGCACCTTTGAGTTTTCAAATTCAGAAGAGGAGAAATGGGTTGCGCGCGCATCCCAGGCTTTTATATCGTCTCCTACATATTCACAGGGACACGGACGTGTCATAGCATCAGTGATCCCAGATCTGAAACGAGATGCGGTCCAATACTATGCCAGGGCTATGTCCGTGTGAATATAGTAGGAGACGCTGTAAATGACGAGTTGCGCGCGCAACCCATTTCTCCTCTTCTGAATTTGAAAACTCGAAGATGCACG
>NC_046666.1:92792721-92794584 GCF_010883055.1 Belonocnema kinseyi
CTTCGAGTTTTCAAATTCAGAAGAGGAGAAATGGGTTGCGCGCGCAACTCAGTCATTTACAGCGGCTCCTACTATATTCACACGGACATAGCCCTGTCATAGAATTGGACCGCATCTCGTTTCAGATCTGGGATCACTGCATAGCATTGGACTACGTCTCGTTTCAGATCTGGGATCACTGCACTGGACCCATGGGAGGCAAAGCGGTACGTCTCAGCAAACAGATCTTCGCGGATGTGCAATTGCCAAATGTACTTGTACGATTTTCCTTCTTAGTAGTACTTAAATTAGTAAGAACCTGCATCATCGGAATAGACACATTGGACGATCACAAAGCTAACATCGATCTGGATGCTCGAACTTTAACTTTCCCATATTTAGAAGGTAAACCATCAATCATAATTGCACCTCGATGACCACAGCAACTCTCAGAATTCCTATGAAAAAACTGACTCACAAAAAAAGCAGGAACTACCCATAAATATTGAATGGTCAGAAATACAACAAAAAATTAACGAGAATCCAGATCTGAAAGACAATGAAATAAAGAAACTAGGAGAAATACTTTGGCAACACTGTAAAATATTTCGCCGTGAGTCCGGACTTTTAACTAACTAGGAGCATGACTTGAAAGTAAGAGAGGGGTAACCATTCGTGCGCAGAAGTTACCCCATACCTATGGCCCGTAGAGAAAAGTTGATGATGAAATTTAGAGAATGGTCAACCTAGGAATTATTCAACGTTCGAATAGTCCTTACATCAGGGCTCGCCACTTCAAGCAGGTGCTGGCTGCAACGACAAGTGTATGGCTGCCACCATTTTTTTTTCTGTCATTTTTTTCTTCGTTTTCCAGGAATCGAGCGAAGGTTTACGGTCACGGTAAATTGCGTCTCGCCGTCGTTCATGCCGGGGGGTCTGAACCTTTGACTTGAATTTCCAATACATTTAACTTCCAATTTCAATTTCATTTTTAATTTATAAGGTGAATCAAATTTACCTGCAAATTAAAGCTGTCATAAAAGTTTTGAATGGGAGGAAAAATTTGGAAAATTTTTAATGAAAATTCATAAAAAATAAAGAAAAACGATTGGCGCCAAAATATTTTTCTTTGTTTTTATCGTTCTACTTTATCTTGTACAAACTTTAATAAAAGATTAAAAAATAATTTACCTAAGTTGCTGGAAAGAATTTTGTGTTGGTTTTATGAAAAAGTTTGAATGCTTGTAAATGAAGAACGGATTGAAGCTACTGTGACGTTAGTTCAACTGTTTAATATTAGCTTTCAAACTTCAAAGCTTTCATACAAACATTTTTATATATAGGCGAGTTTAGAGTTTAAACAATTCCAGTAGAGAGGCATTAAAATTGGAAACTAAATTGAATATTCCAAATTAAAGTTTTCTAAAATTATAAAACCTAAACTTGTATTTAATTAGAAAAGTACGATTTAACGTGAAAATTGATTAGACCAAATTTGGTAAAATGAAAAAATAAATTCACCTTTATTTTCACAGTTCAAAAAAAAAATGTCCATTTTTAAACTTCAAAATCAAATTATTTTAAAGATACGTTCAAAATACAAAGTAATTTCGAATGGGAAATTTTTTATTCGAAAAATGTTCCAAAAAGCTCGACATTCCAAGCTCAGTTTAAAAAAATTTTAATTGGAAAATTGAATAATTTCTTTAATGTTTAATGATATCAATTTTTAAATTTTGAACTTACACGGTAAGTGCTAAATGCTCCACTTTTCCCTATTATAAATTTAAATTTTGCAATTAAAATTGAAATGGTTGAATTTCAAAAAGAATAGTAAAGAAAGGCAAGGGAGAGGAGGTTAAAGATTATAGGGGGGGGGGGGGG
>NC_046666.1:92794684-92801951 GCF_010883055.1 Belonocnema kinseyi
TTTTTAGGCCACTGTTATCTATGTGAGCAAATAATACTTGCTCAGTTATTTTAATAAAAGATGGGGTTTCGCACGGAGGAAGAAAAAGCTTTCTGATTTCTTATACGATTTTGTTTATTCAGAAACGGCTAACTAAACCTGAGCATATATAAAATCTAAGCCCTGAGCTATTAACATTAGATAATATTCGCATATAAAAAAACCTAACTTTATCTATTGATAAATTCGCTGTAATATAAATTTATATTTTTGTAATTTTCCATGTAGCTTTTTTTCAAATATTCTCGCATATAAAATCGCTAGTATCGAATAAACTCAATGCCTAAACTGACCGTACTTGTTTTATATTTTTCTCTCTATGAAAATCGTAAATTCGTCCTATCGGATCTATACTCTAAAATAAACGCATTTAAAATGAAGCAATTAACTTTAAGGTTCAATTACCTGACTTCTGCCTCCTGCAGAGTACAGACTTTAACGCTTTTACCTACGTTTAAATCTTTGGCACATTAGCCTTTTTGGATAAGGCTCGAAAGGAGTGAAAGTATAACGATAATTAGGGGTCTTGCCGACGCCTGGGTGGAATACGCTCTTCTCACCGCAGGTGCTCGCCTACCTGTGTCACAATGGACAGGATTAGGGATTAAAGCAGAAATAAGTAACACGTTGAAATCTGGATATTTTCAGTCTTAAGAACAGTTCTCTTCTCGAGAGACAAACTTACATTATAGGGCTCTTTACTTGATTCTAACACAAGAAAATATTTTCTTACTCAGTTTGGAATTTAGCCCATAAGAAGCTAAGGTTTCCAAAGTCAGTAGAGTAGTTCAATTACTAACTACTTCAACTGAAGTTGACAGGTATACTGTGCCCCGCCCTTCAGTTAGGTAAGTGAAATTACGACTTAGAGAATATTTTTCTTAAGAAGGCAATTTAAGCCAAGTACAATTTCTATACTTTAAAATATCGACGCTTTTTCGTCTTAGAAAATTTCAAGAAAATTCACGATGCCCAAAAATGATAAAGTCCCGAAGGAGAGTTGAAATACTACGCATTTTACACAGACGGAATACTTGGAGAGAATCTCTTGGGACCGGATTTACACGGTATACGTGCTTATGCTACTCCTAAGAGTAAGAACTAAGACTAAGAACTCAAGAAATCTTCCAAGTTTTTCTTCAGGATAGCTAGTCCTCAGGAGCAGCGATTCTCGAACTAGTGCCGACGGTCGGCAGCCCGAACGCGGTCGGGGAAAGCCACCCCGGGCCGGGCAGCCCCCTAGGGGGGAAGCCAGCCCGGGCCCAGCACCTCAGTAGCCCCCCCCCCCCCGCTATGACGACCCTTTCATTGTCATGAGATTTAAGGCTGTTTCAATAACTAAAATCCTAAAGACATGGCTCAATTCAATTCTAATTATCTGAATCATTTTCTTGATGTTATTTTAAGAAAATAAAAAAAAAGTTCATGAAAATCGGTTAAAATTTCGAGTAATCAAGCATATCTTTAAGTACATGCAAAATTGCAAGAACTGTCACCTGGCATTGAAGATATTAACCGATTTTCATCAACTTTCTTTTCATTTACTTAAAATCAGATTATGAAATTGATTCAACTAATTAAAATTTAATTTATTAACATTTTAACACATTTGAATTTTTCTCAACCGGTTCTAATTCTCTCGCGTGAAGCATGCAACCTCCCGCATGACCCACAGTAAAGTATCCCCCTTGGGTTCTAGTAGAGGGGAAAAAATGGTAGGGTGGCGGCCCTGTCCCTCCCTAAAAACTGCAAAAAAAGTTGGGGAATCGCTGCTCAAGAGAAAACCGTTGCGTAACCCACGCAACCCCCCAACTGCTGAATCTGTTCGCTACTCGCATGGCCCTCTTAGTCTTCCCTACCGCCTTGTCGACCTTGACTTCCACGATTTCTAATTCTTTCATCACTCTAATAAGGTCTTCTTCCTCTTCATTGTCCATGTTAAATTGTAGTGCCACATGGCAATAGGCATCAAGGATGTCGTACTGGGTTCCTTCGTCTGGCATCTTGGGTGTATCGGTGGTTACTGACCTATCCCTCTGCTTTCCCATTTTCTTATAGCTTTGGAGGTCCTTCATTTTCGTCAGCTTTTCCATCCCCACCCTCTAATTTCTATCGGCAGAATCTTCTGAGGTCCTTTGCATGGTATTCGCCCCTCTCTCGATTTTGCTCCTCGTTCCAAAGTACGTATACATTGTTAGCGACTTTCTTGCGCACTGTATACGGCCCTTCATACAACGCGAGAATTTTTTCCATTGATCCCGTAGAGGAGTTTGACGCATTGCATGCCTTTACTAAGCCTTCGCTTCCGATTTCGTAGTTCACGCCTCTTTTGCCTTTGTTTATACGTGCCAATTTCTTCTCTCTCTCTCTCTCTTTTGTTTGATGCGGTCCCTTATTAGCATGAATTAAATTTCTCGGTTGACAGGTGTGACGGCCGGCAGTGGCGGTAGTAGCTCCAGCCACCATCTTTTTGGTTTCCGCCCCCATAGGGCCTCATACGGTGTCACGTTGGTCGTGATGTGGTGTGCCTCATTTAGGATGATTTCCATATTTTTGATCTGGGCGAACCAGGTATTGTGTTTATCGGGTGGGAGGAGCGTTCGGAAAGGTCGTGCAAGCTCTCTATTGACCTTTTCCACCATGTTTGCCTGTGGGTGTCTGATTGATGTGAGGATCATTTGCACTCCCCTTTCTTTCAGTGCTTGTCTCCATTTGTTGCTGGTAAATTGTGTACCTCTGCCTGACAATACCTTGTGTGGTTTTCCCACTTTAGTGATGAAATCATCCAATCGTTGAATTGACGCTGACTCTTCGCCTTTTTCACGGGATAAAGTTTAGTATATTTTGAGATAGTGTCTATCATAATCAATAAGTGCTCATATCCATATTTTGTCTTCGTGAGTCGTCTAAAGAAATCTATAGATATGAGTTCCAATGGGAATTGTGATAGGACAGGCTATAATAGTGCCTGTGAAGCTTGTGTAGATACTTTATTCCTCTGGCACGAGTCACAGGTGTTGGTTATATTTCTGGCTAGTTTTGAGAATCTTGAACTATAAAAGGTTTCTTTTATCAGCTTATAGGTTTTCTGGGTTCCTGGGTGACCATAGGCTATATGGCATTCTTTTAATAGTAGTTTAGCTGATTCCACAGGTACGCAAATTTGATATTCTTTGCCGTTGAAGTGATATAAAATATCATTTATTATTTTGTATCTCATTTATTTTGTCGATGTTAATGTTTTATTTAATTAAAAACTTTTTTTATCTTCCTCTTGTTGTTATGGGATTGTCTGAAATTTTTTTGTTATTTCCGTCGTCCATTCATAGCTGAGTGCATTGATAACAACTCGTGTTTCACGTCTGTTCTTTTGATAACTTTCTTCGTCATGCAATCTACTCAATACGTCGGTCATTACATTTTGTTTTCCGGGCAGGTGCTCGATCTTGATTTTGTAGTCCTGAATGGCTAAAATTCATCTTGTAAGGCGGGCTTTGACGAAGTTACATGATTTTAAAAACGTTAATGCTAGGTGATCGGTGCGGTTAGTTATTTCAGCTCCATGTAAATACGTGCGAAATTTTTCTAAAGCCGATACAATCGCAAGCCGTTCTTTTACCGTAATGAAGTACGCTCATTCTAGACCTTTTAAAGTTCTGCTAGCTAGTGTTATGATTTCTTTTTCCTCTTTTTCATTTAATTGATAAAGAACAGCGTCGAGTGTGTAGTTGCTTGCGTCAGTCTCCAGATAGAATCCTTTTTTCGGATCCGGAAAATAGAGCATTATTTCCGTCCCGAACAGTTCTTTAATTCTTTCGAAGCTTCTTTATTCTTCCTGACTCCAGTTCCATACGGCTCCCTTCTTAATCAATTTTAGCAGGGGCACGATTTCTTCAGCATGTTTATCGCTGAAGTTTGAGTAGAAATTAATTAGGCCTGAAAATCTACGTAATTGTTTTAGATTTTTAGGTGGTGGAAAATTGTGAATACAACTGATTTTCTCTGGATCCGGTTTTATTCCTTTTGTTGTCAAAATAAATCCAAGAAATTTCGTTCCTTTTTTAAAAAATGGGATTTCTCGAAATTTAAAGTGAGGTTATATTCAGCTAATTTTCCTAAAATTTCGTGAAGATGTTGTAAGTGTTGTTGGTGATTTTCCGAGGTGATCAATGTGTCGTCAACGAATGTGATTATATGCTCTCCCATTCCCAGGAGTGCGTGATCCAATCCGCGAACGAGAGCTGCTGTGCTCGTTTTTAATTCAAAACTTTGAAATCATAACTACGTCCTCGATGTTGGAAAGCCGTGTATTGTCGAGAGTTTTCGTGTAATGGCACTTGCCAAAAACTACTCGTCATATCTAAGTTGGACATGATATTCATGCCTCTACACTTTTGAAATAAAACTTCTGCAGGCTCTGGACACTCCCGGTCTTCAATTAGGATTTTGTTCAATTTTCTTGCGTCTAGACATAATCGTATCGTGCCATTTTTCTTTTGCCACCGGCACTATAGGGTTAATGTAAGGCAGGACTCACCAAAAGGCAGCCATTGGCTGCATTCGATGCCAGTAGCAGTCAAAAGACTAGGTCAAACTGGCCCTAATAAATCTTGTCGTTCGACTGGTTCCTAGCCCTTCACGGTCATTATACCTCCCGCCGCGCCGGGCTTGGAAGACATTATCCTTCCCAAAAATGAAATATAATTAGAAAAAAATATATCAGCGTTTTATTTATTAATATAAAAATAAATATAAACGTTTTAATTTTTATTATTAATATTTATATATTTCACACAAAATCACAAATATAGCAATTGCTATATTTTATTGCAAGTTTTATAATAATTAAAGAAAATACAAATATTTTTAGATAAAAATGAGGCATATTTTATTATTTTTTAAATGAAACAATAATGATAAGAAAAATTTAAATAAACAATTGTCAAATTCTACTTTTTAAATTTTAGTTTACTTGAACTATAAAACTTTGATTTAAATAGAAGGTGAGCATATTAAAATTAAAATAAATTCTTTTAATTAAAATTTGAAGGAGAGATTTTAGTGACAAGTATTTTTTATTCTAAAGCAGATTTCTTTCTCCTCATATATTTACTGTAAATGATTTTGGTCCTATTGCACAGGAACAATTTCAATTAATTTTTGTTCTCATTTAATTTAATTTAATTTAATCAGTGAGTACAATTTTATGTACATAATACTATTGAAACAGAATAATTATTATTGTTATTATTTTATATAATTATTATTAATAGTAATTGTCCAAATGAAATGAATGTTTTAATTGAAAGTGCTATTAAATATAATAACTAATCATACATTTAAGTAAATATTAAAATAGCTACCTCCCCTTCAATTGAATTTTAATTTAAATTTAATTTTAATTGACTTTAAATAACTTGCATCTTTCATTTTAATATAAGATTTTATGCAAGCAAGAACTAGAAAGAAAGACAGAAATTGACATTTGAATACAGATAACAGAATGTTTTCAGTGGTATTAATTGCAATTTTCAATTTTAAAACTTCCAAAAAGAAGAAATTTTTTTAAGTAAGTAACTTAAATTACAGGATTTTTTATTGCAAATTATCAAAACCAAAAACTCTTGAATTTTAAAATAATGATAATTGAACGAAATGTAGTGTGCAAGAGTTACAATCGACGAAGATATATAAACTGAAATCCTTATATTTTAACTATTTTAAAGATGAGTTAAAGTTATCAATTCTAAAAATTCCAAACTTAAGAAATTTCAAATAAAAATTGTGAAAATTATAGAATTTTTAATTTTAAAACTAAAAACTTACCTAATTTGTAATTCTAAACTCTCAAAATTAAAAAAAACTCTTTAATTTAAAAGATTGAAAATTTAAATTTTGAAAAAGTAAAAATAAAATCTCTTGAATTTTGAAGATTCATAAATTAAAATTGTTAGCTTTTGATGCTTTTGATGATTTCGGAAATGAAGAGTCAACTTTTCAATTCTAACTGTTTTAAAAAGAAGAAAATTTGATATTAAATCATCAGAATTAAAGAATTTAAAAAAATTAAGAATTCCTACATTTCAATAGATTTATGACTCAATGATTTACAATTTCGAAGAGTTGTCATGCAAAATTTTTAAATATAATAAATAAATATTGGATTAAAAAATGCTTAAATCTGTAGTTTGGAACTTTTTCTGTAAAAGTTTGATTTTTAATATTTAAAAATGAAAAATCTGCAATTTTGAAGATTTGCAAATTAAAATTCTTTAATTTATAGAATTTAAATTAAAAATGATTCAATTCTTAAGATGGATAAATAAAAATGGTTCAATTTATTTAATATTCAAATGGATGAAAATTGTATTACTTCTAATTAAAAGAATTTAAAATTCAATAATTTTAAATGGGAAAATTTTGAATTCAATACGTTTTAGTTCGAATCGATTGAAATTTGACTAATAAAATTAAAAATTAAATCAAATATAGTATTTCAGAGTAAAAGCTTCTGAACTTTTAGAAATCTAAATATTTATTAAATTAAAAAGTTACGATCTAACATTAAAATTGAGCAGACACATTTTTGTAAAATAAAAAAATAAATTTACCTTCATTCTTATCATTCAAAATGGAAACAATTTCAGTTCTAAAGTTTAAAAACTTAATTATTCTAAGATAAAGTTCGAAATAAAAAGCAGTTTTACATGGGAAATATTTTAAAAATTCAGAAATCTATACTTGAGAAACTTGAAACTTAAACAAATCCGAGATTCATCAAAATCTGAAAAAAATTAATTGCCAAGTGTTTTATCAATAACACTTTTTTGTACCTGAACCCTTGAAATTTCGATTACTTCTTCTTTATTCATAATGTGTCCCCTAAGGGTTTACATGACTTCCATTCCTTACAATCTTTCCGTTTACATCTATATATTTTTTACAATCTTATCCTTTCTATATATACAATTATTTAGAACTATTTACATAAAGTCTTATATCTAGTTCCTTATTTCTATTTCCTGCGATAGCGCAATTTAGGACTTATTAGTAAGCGAGTGAGCGAGCGAACGAAAGCGAGAGTGTAAGCAAGAGAGAGAGTATGAGAACGCAAACGCATTTTAGACTGCTTATCTTTTACTTTACCATTACTTACAATTTTCACGCTTCTAATCTAAGCGACTTCCGTTTCCTTTTTCTTTCACTTTCTTTATACCCCCATTTACCT
>NC_046666.1:92802051-92807504 GCF_010883055.1 Belonocnema kinseyi
TCATGAGGGCTATAACAGGGGCGGGGGAGGGTGACTTTTTGCGTCATCGCTCCCTCTTCTCGGAGGGGTGGTCTCCATGTGGGAGGCACGGTCTCCGAGATTCGGCTCCGCGTGTTACATAAGTAGGCCTTAGCCCTATGTCACAAGATCATGCGCCAGACATCTCGCAACAGGTGATCGAGCGGTAAAATGTAGCTTCCAGCCAGCCCCATGCATCGCCCCCATTTTTCTGTTTTCTTACGTTCCGGAGGGGAATATCGATTAAACTAATCCAAAAGATGGCGCCACAAAAAGTAGCTTTGTCTTTTTCATTGAATTGCATTAAGAAAAAGCAAAAATAATTAAAAACTTGATGCTGTTTGCAAATAAACAAAAAAAATAGATGAAAAAATAAGTCTAACTATTACCAATTATTTAAAAATAGAAAAAGTCATGAAAATATGTAGCTTAATGTGAATAAAATTTAATTTTGAGATACATTTTGAAAGTAGTTCGAACTTTATCTTTTTGTGATTTATTTTGCTCATATTATTGATTTTATTATTTTTTAAGGATAAATAAAATAATTTTTTGTAAAAATTATTAATGTAGCTAATGAAAAAATTTATAATATTAAAGACATCAATGACAAAAATATTTAAAACATATACATGATCAGAAGAATTAATAAAAAATATATGACGTATATTGTATATTGAGGGAATAATTTGGTGAAAAGTTAATGAAAAGACTAATAAATGAGAAAAGGCATTTATTATTATTTAATATAATGTATGTATTTATTTAAATTGAACCGAATATCATACATATATTTATACAGTGCAATCATTTATTTGTTGCTTAATCTTAAAAGCTTTTTTCTCATTGCATTCAACCCCTAATAATTTTATTAAAACATTTTTATTTAAAAGAGATTTTGAATTAAATAGTTAATTATATTATTACAACACTTATTTCTGAAATGAACAGACTATAAACTATTAAACTCTATAAACAAACGTACCGTACTCATGACGAAGCGTAGGAGGAAATTCACTTTTTTCGTTCAGCTTCACGCTCCAAACTTTCGTCGTCTCTATTTGTTTATTAATAATTTTTCTACTCAAAGCATGGAAAAACTGAAATTTTGTTCATAACAATTTTCTACGCTTTGATAACTGATCAGGAAAACTTTATATTGTCAAAAATTAATGTTTAGGGACTTATAAAAGACAAATAATTTGTTTATGATTCCATTTATTTGTTGGAAACAAATTTAATAAACAAGTTAACAAATAGTCTTATTTCCGGTAAACTTTTTTGGTGCTAAAAGTGCTTCACATTAATGTAGGAATTACATTTAATAACAAAAATAATTTAAAAGTTTATAATAACTATTGTTATAAACAATTATTGTGGCACAATATTATAATTTGAGATTTTTCAAATTATTATTTCCTTCAAGCGCCAGGAAATACATTAGATAAAGAAATTCAAAATTTTGGTCCTTTCCCATAGAAATTTTTTGTTTACACTGGAAATTTTTTAAGCTATTGGACGAATGACTGCTAGTCACAAAAATATCAGAAGAGTTAACAATAACCACTGTTATTAAAAATTCTTGTGACAAAATATTTAAACTTAAGGTTTTATCAAATTTGAATTTTCTTTGATGGCCAAGTCGGTGGGTTATTGTCAAAAAATTTTGTATTGAGTGAAACTTAGCATGCAGTCTTATGCTTCATTTCCAATCTATTACGATTGAAAACCCGACTTTTTCCGAGTGATACTGCCAACATTGGGCCATTTTTTATGTAAATTGTTTCTAAACATTTAAGTTGTTATATTCCACTAAATATGATTAAAGATACACTTTTTAAGAATATTCGTAGCCATTGTAGCGATTAAAGAAAATAAAAATTTTGATAAAACCTTACATTTGAATATTTTGTCACGAGAATTATTCATAACAATGGTTATTGTTAACTTCGCACATATTTTTGTGACTAGCAGTTATTCGGCCAACAGCTTAAAATATTTCCAGTGTAAACAAAAAATTTCTATGCGAAAGGACCAAAATTTTGAATTTCTTTATCTAATGTATTTACAAAAATTTAAATTGTAATATTTTATCAAATATTATTAAATATTTATTGTTTCAGGAAATACCTGAAGTCTTCCTGGCGCTTGAAGGAAATAATAATTTGAAAAATCTCAAATTATAATGTTGTGCCACAAGAATTGTTTATAACAATAGTTATTATAAACTTATTAATTATTTCTGTTATTAAATGTTATTCCTACATTAATGTGAAGCACTTTTAGCACCAACAAATTTTATCGAAAATAAGACAGAGCAAACAGCTTCAAGTTTTTAGTTATTTTTGCTTTTTCTTAATGCAATTCAATGAAAAAGACAGACCTACTTTTTGTGGTGCCATCTGTTGGCTTAGTTTGACTGACATTTCCCTTTCGGATCGTAAGAAAACTACTACTGCATACACATACACGGTCGAGGCAGGGGGCTGCTTCCAGCCCATGATCTTAGAATACACGGTCTAACCGCACGCAACTAAAAAAAGTTAACCAATAAGAAGCAGCTCCACCACAACTAGCCACATTGGAAAAGTGAGCACGCGAAATGAAGTATATTTGAAATTTAGTAAAAGCCATGAGCGAAGATATTAAGTAAATTTTGTTAAAAGATGAAGGAATTGTACAATTTCTAAATAAATGAAATTATATCTTTAATTATATCATTTTACTTCAAAATAAAAAAAAACGCGGAAAATTAGTGGCAGAGGTAAATATATTTTAATGAAGTTATTTTGCACAAGAACTTAAAATTTTCCATTCTTGCCATGGGCGCTATTAAGTATTCTAAAATTACGTCATACTCGGTCGGTAACATCGAAATCTATATGACCGTACCACTGGTGGACTGAAAAGCATTGATTACATACATGATCCAACAAACCATGGTCCCACCAATTCGATGCTCAAATACGTTCGACTTGGGGTGACTTGAAGTGAACCGACGCCCCCACCACACTCACTGCATTGGCGCGAATGGAAGGGGAAGCCAACTGCTGCACTCGATCCAAGATGTCAGAAAGGTTGGGTGCCCTAGGGCGCCGAATCTGATTCGTTGATTTTTTTTACTTGCGCCTGGCAGGACTAAGGTACTATAATAGATGGGAATATGCAACCTGCCATTCTGGTTGCCCGCCAAATGCAAAATCGCTAACTTGATATTAAATTATATAAATACACTTACATGACATAGATTATTTATTTTTGGATTATACTGAAGCATAGTTATCGAAACATAAATTATAAATAAAATTACGTCATAGAACATATGAAATATTTAAATTCGACTATATGATTTTTTAATCCACACTTCGCCAAAAAGTAGCTCTTGCAAAAATTATGATTGTAAATGAAATTTTACTCAATTTATAAATAGGCGTGCGCTAAAATTATAATCATATGATTTTTAGAATTAATATTAACAAATAATAAAATAATAATCGACTATAGGTCAAACATTAATACAATACTTTTTCAAGAGTTTGTTAGAATAGCTATTTATATTTTACATCATACATCCTTTTTATTTGCGTGGGTTAATGTGCGTCGTTCTGTAGAAAAACGGGTTCCTAACCTTACTTTCTTCTGGATATCATTTCGCTTTAATATATCAAAAAAATGCTCATAGTCAATTTAATGGCATGTAAACGTAATCTTTAGATCCCCTATATTTGAATTATATTGTGATAGTCATAAATATTAATAATAACTTCGCATAATCTTGAATTTAAATTCGGTTTCCATTTGTCACGTCTACAATTTATGATCCACGTTGACAGTCTTTCTTTTCGCTCTAGTAAAAAACGGTAAAGTTTAAATCCATCCTCGCTTCTATTTTTACAAAACAGAGCACTGCAGCAGACCGTTTTTCTTATATTCTAAACTTAATTTTAATTAAAATATACGAAATGCTTCTCGCTCTGTTTCCCGCGAACTGTCCAGGAACCAGAATAGTGGTTGCATATTCCTGTCTAATATAGTACGCTAGCGACTGCATTGCGGCCGTTGAAACGACCTCATGAAAAGTTGGATGGTAGCGAAAAGGAAAACACTTTACACAAAATGATTATAATAACGAATTAACTAGTTTATTCAAAATTGTTCAAATATGAATTTAAATTGTAGAGTCACGCACTAACAAACAGTTATAAATTCCGAACACAGTAAAATCACGAACACGACCGATCCGCGAGATATTATCTTTAAAAATCTTCTAAGTCCCTTTCACTTGGAATTTTCTAAGAGAAGAGAGAAGTTAACAACTCAGAAGTGGACGAAAATCTGCTTTGGCCGATGCCGTTCCGCGGTTTCGCTGGGGTACAACGAGTTGAGGGCGGTGATTCACCACCGCTTAACCAATCGCAGTCGCTGGAACTATCCCCTACAGGATTTTCTATCTCAATCACTAAGGGCCCACGGGTCACGAGTCACGCTCTATAGTTCGCTGAAGTGGGAAGGTCGTTCGGTTACAGTTTTCCGAGGTACACGAGAAACTCGAAACAAGAAACCGTTTTTTTCTTGCATAGATGGAAGGGTCGAACTGCGTAGCCAAAGCCCCTGGGTGAGTTAATCCCAAACAGAATAGATTTCCTCTCATTTTATTACATGGGAAAGTTAAAAGTTTTAAAATTGAGGGTGTTATGTTTCAAATTTCTCTAGTTTACAACTTGCAGATGTCTATTTATCGCTGGACGTGACTTGCTTGGACTTCGTAAATTTTTACGGTTTGCTTTAACGTGGGAAAGGGACCTAGTGAATTTTTTAAGAGCTATATTTCTTCCTGCGTTTCTAAATTTAAGCTCTTAATATTATAAATACATATATATCGCTAAATTTTTACGTGTATTCGAAATTCCTATAAATTCAAATTAATCGCGCTGGTCGGTAAGGTAGTTATGTTATATATCTACGAGCGCCGTCTTTATAAAATCAAACGTGAGCAAAGATATTATAAACGTAGATGCGGTGCGGGCTTAGTTGTCCGCCATAAACATAGACGGCGCGTCCGGCGAAAAAAGTCACTTCCTCTCTACACACCGCCACCCGTAGATGAGTAATTTATATTACGATTTCATATATTTTCCATTAATTCTAAAATTATTAATTTTCATTCGATATATTATCTATATATAGTTCCTTAATATTATTTAGTTTTTATTTTTATTTTTGTGGTCTGCAATTCCCACGGATTTTTTAAAACTATTCGTCTAATCAAGTTCTCGTATGTATTTTCCAATTTCTTAAATATTATATATTCTAACGTTTCTATAAAAATATAATCATAATTTCAAGTGATACGAAAATTGTTCTGTCGGTTTTTAGACGTCGAGACGGCAGTTCCAAGCCAGGTTACTTTTTGCATTGGTAAACAAAATTAGACG
>NC_046666.1:92807604-92816180 GCF_010883055.1 Belonocnema kinseyi
AAGTAAAAAAAACCGAACCAATAAGGACCCACCGCTTAATTTCTCCATCTTGGATAAGTAAGGCGGCAAAAGTAAGGGATTTTAAAATGTAAAATGTAACAATAAAAATTTCTTATACTTCTGAGGTGTAAAAATATTTGAATCCTAAAAAAATGTATTATAATAATGTTGGAGATCGCTAAAGGAAAATACAGATTAACTATAATTTTAGGTTATATGTTTCATAACCTCTTTCTAAGGACGAATAGTGACATATCTTTCTCAAATAAAATGAAATTGTCAAGTGGGAAAGTTCTGTATAAAGAAAATAATATAATGCAGTGAAGGTTGGCCGCAGGACCGGCAAACCTGGAAAACCGGGAAATGACCGGGTATTTTATATGGCCGGAGAAAACCGGGAAATGACAGTAAAATTATTTTTTGACCGGGAATTTTACAGAATTTTCAGAATAAAAACGTTGACAAACTTTGATTTAAACTGTTTTTTAAATAATTTGTTAGATTGTAATTTTTATAAATTATTATATCATTCACTTTAGAATGCTGCATTTCAGAAATCTTTCACTTTAAAAATTTTCCATTTTAATTTTTAAGTATATATTTTAATTTAAAGAATTTTAAAATGCAGTTTTAGCGGCTTAAAATATTAAAAATTAGATGTTTTTAAAATCGAAGGGTTTTTTTTATAAAAAACTGGGTGGCCGCCGGACCGGGAAACCGGGAATTTTACGCATTTTCAGAAGAAAAATCTGTTCAAGTTAGATTTTAACAGTTTTTTAAATAGTTACAGTGCAGTTTTGAGGATTTAAACAATTAAAAATTAAAATCATTTGAAGTTGAAAATTTCTGACCAAAAATAGTTTTATTTTATTAACTGTGAATATAAAATAAAAAAATTGAACTATTTTCAACCTAAAAACAAATCCATAATAATACAGTCCTAATTAAAGGTTTTTATTAAAATTAAAATATTGCGAGTCTAAATTATTTCAGTTTTATTTCATTTAATTTGAAATTTTTTAATGTAGAAAATGAATAAGTATTTAATGATTAGCAATATTTCACTGTTCATTTAAGACGAGTAGATTGAAACCAAATATTTAAAAGAGAACAATTTGAAACTAAATTTTTTTACATAGAAAGCTTTGAATCTTTAGATTTTCGAAGAACTTTTGATCTTTTAGTGTTACAATTTGAATTGTTCTATTTAAAAAGTGTTTAATTTATGAGTAAAATTCTTAAATTTCGATGCATAAATAACAATTGAACACTTATTATTCATACCAAAAATTTGAGTAATTTTAAGAGATATATAGAAGTTTTGAAAAGATTCAAAATTAATTAAAAACTTGAAATTATTTCAAGTAATTTAAAAGAAGTGTGTTAACATTTTTTCAGAACTTCTAAATATATTTTAAAATTAATCAAAATTTTCCTACAATTTTTAAAAATTCAGCAAATTAAATGAAATCTTTAAAATCTTCCATGTTCTTCTTTGATCATTTTTAAATCGCTTAAAATCTTCTTAAACTTCCTATTACAATTATTTTTCAAAGTGAAAAATCATTTTCAATTTTCCTACGAATCTTAAGAAAATTTTTATTCTTTTGTAGTGTTTCACAATTGTTAAAAAAATTCTAAATTTGTTGTTTGAAATCTGCAAAAATCTAAACTTTATTTTTAATTAAGCTGTAAGTATTTCAGATTATTTCAAGTTCTAAATTTAATTCGAATCTTTTTAAAACTTCTAAATATCTCTTAATATTATTCGAATATTTGTTCAAATAATAAACGATTATTGTTATTTATAAATTAAAATTTTTGTTTGTAAATTGCAGAATTTTCTAAAATTTATAGAAAAAAATCATTTCATTTTAAAATATATTTAAAAGTTCTAACAAAAAATTCAAAAATGATTTTGAATTTGGAAAAATTTAAAACCACTTCTAGACTTTTTAAGATTTTGAAATAAAATTTTAAAGCTTTTGAAGAATGCCTAGACTATTTAAAATAAAAATAATTTAACTTCTAATTTGAAAAATGTTAAGGCAAAAAAATTGTTATTTAATTTTTAATGTGCCTAGCTTAAAATTACTTAAAATAACATAATTTTGTGAATTTTTAAAGTTCATTGCTTGATTCTTTATTTTATACGATTGAAAATTTTAACGTGGATTTATATTTTTGGAACTAATCTCAATCTTTGAACTCTATAATTTATAAAAGTTCAACATTTTGCAGCTTATTTTCATTTCACTTAAAACTGTTTAATTTAAAAGTGTTAGTATCTTCTAGTTCATACGTGTAAATTATTGAGCATTTGAATACACAATTTTTGAATTAAAAACTTTTAGATTTCAATTTTAAAAGTTTGGAATTCAAGGTTTACACTTTGAATGGTTTAATTTGTTGTTTGTTGTTTATTACTTTATACGGAAAAATGTTTAGAATATAGTTTGATTTTTTAAATTTCATTGGCCGTGAAAAATGTTTGCGAACCGGAAAAAATTCGGGAAATTTTTTCTCCGAACTGAATGACTTTTTTTATTAAACTTTTTCTCTCTATATTCAGTAATTCTACGTATCTCTGGGACACAATTTTCAATTTGCCAGTTACTCCCTCTTGCCTTTCCACTTTTTAGATATATTATGAAGTCACATTGTATCACATTTAAAATCTCTCTTATTCTTAGCAGACTGTTCAACATTACAATAAATGTTGACAAATCCCTATAATATTGCATACATTTATACGTACGCATTATATGTAAATTCAAAAGAATGTCAAAATTGTACCATATGACAAATTATTTTATAATTAATGTAAGAATAATAGATCTTACTTTTAATCTAGATCAAATACAGATCTTACCAACTTTTCTGTAAAATGTATGGACCCGCGTAATTCTATGACAAACCTCTGTCAATTTTACATATATATATTACTCAAAGAATTGTCCACTTGAGAATTATTCATTTACTGGAACACGGAGATATTTAAAATGAAATTCATTACCATAAATATCAAAAATTGTATATACATTTAATCCTTCTCAATCAGTAATATTTAAAAACTTACATTCTGGTCTGAATATAATTTATTTACTTACCAATGTTCTAATACATCCATTGAAAGTTCTTTTTGAATTCATTCTTTTAATATTCTCATAATATTTCTTTATACATACTGATTTTCCTTTAACAGATCGCCGTACAGTCTAACGCGTCAAATTCAAACTGCGCGGTGAAACTAACAAAATGGTAGAATTAAGCGGTTGCGTGACTTGAACGAAACAAGTCCCTCAAGTGGCTAGACCATGTATTTATTAGATCATGGTCTAGCGTCTGCTCTGGTGTAGGGATGGGTAGTGGTCTCTGAGAATCGAATATTGGCCTCAAGTCTGTTTCTCGAACAAGTAATCGAATCTTCGAGTCCGAAACTCGAGTCCTTGCCTAATGCGTGTGTGCTGAAAAGCCCGCATTTATTTCAAATTAATGAATAATAAATACGAATAATAAATGTAAATATAAATAAGTTAATGAAATAATAAATGCCTAAGTAATCAATAAATGAGTGGAATAATAATTAACCACAAAATAAAATAAAAATCAAACAATAAATAAAACTTAAATATTTCAACAATGGTAAAAATTAATTGAGACAGCGCAAAAAATGTATTTTCAACCATTAAATTATAAAATGTATATAACGACGGTAAGATAAATATTGTATGTATGAAAGCGTGCACATAATTAAAATTTTGTATTACAAAAACATTCAAAATTAAAATTTTCAAACAAAAAAGTGCTCTATTTGTGCTATATTAATTTTTCTTATTTACAAAATGAATGTTTTATTATTAAAATATACGTTTTTATATAATAATATAATATATAATATATTTATAATATATAATATAAAACAATTACACACTAATGACAGGAAATGACGCCAACCAACCTTAATTTTGAAAGTTAAAAGAGTAGTTTAATTAAATCTTATTGTTTTAACGATAATATATTTTTTCATTTATTATTTTTTTTATTAAACTAAATACCTGTTGCTTAATTAAAACTGTGAAACGCTAGCTGGAAGTGACTTATACCTTAATAGTAAAAAATCAATTTACAATTATTTTTTAATTTTATTCCAAAGGGTCAATAGAATCCTTCTCTGATTAGTACATTAATTCAAAAAATTAATTTGTTCAAATTAAGCTATACAGCATGCGCATTATGGCCTTTTCATACCTCTACTTGCCGGCAGTGACAGGCAGCCGGCCTGCAGAAAATATCTAAGAGGAAAAGGGACGGTCATTTCTCTATCTCTTTCACTCTTGTGGAATCTCTACAGGCGGCTGCCTGCCTGCCAGCTGTTGACAGTCAGGCGGATTGTGCACAGAGGGAATGAGATAGACAGTTATGAGAGAGGGGGGAGAGAAAAACGAAAAACCGCTTGGACTCGAGTCTGTTAAGTCTCAGGGACCGAGAATCGAATAGTCGAAGGAATCGGACTCGAGTCGGCCATCCCTACTCTGGTGTTGTCATCAAGCAGTCAACACGTGTTGCGTTATTTTACCTGTCTATTGTTTCGGAATATTATGTAGGGTTAGACCATGGACATAGGAAACAAGGAACTAGGTATGCCACTGCGGGGGTGATGCAATGAGGGGGGAGGTCCGCCACCTTTTGATATCCCGCGACAAACATGGCAGCGCCCACATGTTTATATTTTCATGCACAGTTTGTCGGCAAAAATGCTCGTGCGCATAACCAAATGGCACATCGTAATATGGCGGCTCTCCCCACTCATGAAATTCTCTCCCCTCCCGTGGATTCAACCCCGCTCCACAAGTTAGGATGGCATGCCTAGTCCATGTTTCTTATGTCCATGGGTTAGACATGTAATTCCACTGTCGAAATCGAAAGAATGTTTCTTCGCAGTGAATGTTCGTTTGTGTATTAATATCTTGTCAACATGGATCCGCGAGAAGTTGAATTTTTGAGTGAAAAACAGATGGTCAGTATAGTGCCAAATTTCAATTGCACAGCTATGCATTTAATTTCGGGTTCGGTTGGACCATTTCGTCCTGGCTTACCAGTTCAAGTACCTATGTGGATTGCAATGACCTTAAAACAGCAGCAAAAATGTCGTATTATTGGCCAAGATTGGATGGATGTGGACAGTCTTAATGTCGCTAAGGAAGAAGAAAAATTATCCAAGTAAAGCAGTAAGGGCTGTTCGAAAATTACGTCATGGGGGGGGGCAGAATGTGACATCACACTAGGGGTGCACAAACCATGTATGAAAACTAGTGGTTGCTACCCCATGGACACTGGAAACAGGGGACTAGACATGCCATCCTAAGTTTTGCGAGCGGGGTTGAATCCACGGGAGGGAGGAGAATTCCATGAGTGGGGAGAGCCGCCATCTTAAGATGTGCCATATGATTGTGCGCACGAGCATTTTTGCCGACAAACTGCATGAAAATATGAACATGTGGGCGCTGCCATGTTTGTCGCGGGACATCAAAAGGTGGCGGACCTCACTCCTCATTGCATCACCCCCGCAATGGCATGCCTAGTCTCTTTTTTCCTATGTCCATGTTGCTACCCTAACTTGGGGGGGGGGGGTGAGTTAGATGGACTGGAAAATGTAGATTTTACTGAAAATAATGTTGAGCAATTCATAATTTTGAGTAAAAATAAAGAAAAAGCGTTTTTTTCATAAGAAAATAGCCCGTCGCTTCCCCGGCGGCGGAGGGAGTGTGCGCCAATGCATCACACATGAAAAATGTAACTCCCCTACTAATAAAAATCTCAGAGTATTCTCAGGCGAAATAGCCGGGCCGGTTTAGGACTATCTGCGGGTTCCATTTGAATGATTTAGTCTCAGAGATAGTCAGAGAGATTTGGGTCCTTTTCAAGGTGCTTTTAAGAGTGATACGACGGTAATATAATGGTCCTTTTGTATTCATCACGTACCGGGTGGGCAGAGTTATTTACAGTAGTTGGCCGTCGTTAATCCGACTCTCCCTTTTTAAATTTCTCTTCAAATTATTAACCCTCTTTTTTAATTGATGAATTTTCTCATTGAACTTATTTATAATTATCACTTATATACTAATAAACAATTTTCTAGTTGAATTTAATAATGTCTGTTTTGGCCTATCTCATTCCATTTACGAGAAAAGTTATATTCATTCCAATTTTAAATATTAAAAAAAAAGTCAGAAATCTTAAATAATCGAAACCCGCATATTCCGTATTATTATGTTTTAGGCTGTTAACTTTCAAATAAACAAAAACCTATTCCTAAATTTTAATCTGAAAGCTTAACAAAGGACCCTTGAGTGTCGGCTACTCTGCTGAGATATCCTCTCTGCTTGTTATTTATGATCGAATATTTATTTCAATGTCAGCCTCTCTGCTTGTTATTTATGATTGTATTTTTATTTCAATTTCGGAAAGGACATTTTAATGCCTTCAAAACATTTAAACGAACAACCGGGAACTTTAAATATATATATATATATGCGGAGAATTTCTCTGAGCTTCTCAGAGCCTTGAGAATCTTAAGCTTATACTCTGAGATTTCTATCGGTAGGGTCTTTGACTCTTGTTACGTCAACCTGAGGAGCTCAAACTTCATGTTATGTTCTTTAATGAAGAAGGGGGAGTGGTTCAAAAACGTGTTCAAAATAGCGTGACGTAGTTTTTGAATAGCCCCAAGCAATATTTTGATTTGCCGATTTTTAATTATTAGAAAATAAATTAAGCGATTTTATTGCAGCATTAAATTATATACAGTGAACTTCGAAGTTAGTGCTGTTTTTGGGGCTGACGGTGGACCTATATCAGGAGACCCCGAACCAGGTTGTCACGCCTGAATGCACACCGCGCATCCCCCGTAGCTTTTCCCAACCATCCCCGCTGCGCGATCTCAATTTTCGGAAAAACTATCTCCGGGGTCCCGAAAATGTTTTTGTATTTTGGAACTGAATATGGAGTGTATTTTCTCGCTTGAAAGTGGCGCCAGATATCAGTATACGGTAGTATACAGTGGTGTCAGAACTCTGATATCTGGCATGCGCAGGTAGTACAACTGGTAATATACGAGGGGCAGCATCGGAAATCTAGGGGCTCGTCAGTATTCCTAATGTTCCTAAGTGTGCCTCAAATGGCTGTCAATTTCGCCATATCCAAACTATGTCTAAATGGATGCATTTTTGAACGCAATATTTTAACCACACAATCTAAAGGCAATTATACTGAACCGTTCAGCTAGTTTTTTCCGATAATATTCTTGTCGTTTTTTGTAATTGAAAAAAGAGAGTATATTCTCGCTTGAAACTGGCGCGCGGCGTACAGTAAGGGACGGAACATGATCTAATTAAGTATTTTCACTTCGATAAACAGCTAACTTCACTTCGTAGATTGCTGAGGGGAAAACTATAGTTCCTTTAGGGAGAGTTGTGTCACGTTACCCCTCCACTAGCCTTCGCGAAACCGGTATCGAAAATACGAACGGAGCGCGAAAGATTTGAAGTATTCTCAAGAAGAGGTTATAAGTAATATATTTTCGTGTAGTGATTGTTTTGAAAATAAGCTTTTTTAATTAAGAATATAAAGAAAACTTGCTCTTCTGCGTCAACAAAGCTACGTTTGATACTTGCCAGGAAATAGAACAGCCTTTATCAAATAGTCTTAAATAGTCTTTTTTTTTGAAGTGTGTATGAATAAGATTTTTCACTTTTTCAACATTCTTTATTATTACACCTACATTATTATTTTTATTATATTTATTTACTATTCTATCAGTGCCTGAACATTAAATTTGACTTGAAAGTCGCGCCAATTTCAAAACATCCGATTCCGCTTTCGCGGCACCAATCAGAAGCGGAGTAAGTGGTGACACAACTCTCCCTGGAGGAACTCTAGGGAAAACAAGGGACCAAATGCATGGGATTCAGTTCTATTTTGCTAATATCTTCGTAAAAGCTAATTTTTTCTGTGTAAGTGTATTTGAAAAATAGTTTTTATTATTCAATTGCTATTTAATGAAATAATAAAATGATTATAAAATTTTTTAAATACAAAGATATTACAGAACTAAAGTTTTTTTCCATGAATTTGATCTATTGTTTTCCCCTCAGGTTTTAATAAAGTGAAGCTCGCTGAGGTTTGAAGTGAAAATACCTGATAAACGGGAACACGATTTTCTGGGGACAAGAGCGGCAAGCGGAGGGCTCGACTGGCTTCCCAAGTTACTCACCAGGGTCACTATTTGTAAAATCGACATATCCGAAATTTTCTTTTCGAAATTCAAATACCAACATGTGCCACCCGGCCTTCCAAAAGTCCATTTCATTAACATGCGGAAATTTCGGATTTTCGAAAAATTGAACTCATGCACCAGGGTTTCATTTGAACGTGCCAAGTTTTATACAGATGGAAGAGGAGTGTCTACGAAATAAAACAATATTAATAACGGTTCTTTTTTACCCCCTCCCCCAGAGCATCGCCCCAAATACACCAAACTCTCGCTTTCTGTCACCCCGTTCTCAGCCTTCCTA
>NC_046666.1:92816280-92820754 GCF_010883055.1 Belonocnema kinseyi
TCCAATTGGATTTGTGTCGTCCTTTTTATACAAATAATTTTTAATGGACAATTTGAATATTTTCCATGACTTTTTAAACAATATTGAATTGTTTAAATAAATGCACATTATTTAAACAATTATTTATTCCCAACAATGTAGAAAATAATCATATTTTCTGATTGAAATGTAATAGTTGGTAATTGCTTGGAGTATTACATTTTATTTAAAACTTCAATTTTTTAATCTAAACAAATATAATTTGTTTAAACAATTTTTTATGTTATTTAAATTAAGTATGGCTGGTTTACATCTTTGTTGGTGTACTATTAAATCAATCATAAAAGTCATAGGAAAATGTAAATGATAAAAGTACATTTATTATTGCATTCTTCATATTTTGACAATCTTTACCATTATATTATTAAAAAAGTACATTCGCCAATACAAATTATGATTCAAGTTCCAGCATTTTTTCTGAACAACATTTATGAGAACGAAGTGATATATCTGAGGTAATTTATAATTTACAATCATTTTAATAATAAAAATCTGCCCGCCTCGCGGGCACATTCTCATCGTGCGCTACGCGTGCGGCTTGCTAGATTGAGCGCGCCTAAGGCGCGGGACGGTTTATTCGCGCGCTTCGCGCTCGTTAATGGGTTACCTCACGCTTCGCGCTCGGATATTTATTCTTTGCATTTGGAATGCTTGAAAAAAAACTTTATCAAAAATATCTCTTTCAGATTGCAGTATTTATATGCGTCTTCATATTCTGAATTGTCTACTTAATTAAGTATAGTCAAAGATTAAGTTTCTCAAAGCTCTGTAGTCTTTGACGTACACATTCTCATCGTGACACTCGCGCTGCGCGCTTGATTTCCGACAGACGTTTATAAACAGGTTTTGTTGGATTTTTTCTCGTAACTTTCGTCGTTTATCCACACATTTTAAAAAAAATTTTTTTCAACGTTATTTTTCACGAATAAAACAAAAGGTACGCGTCCTATCAAGAAGTGATTCTTAACGAAATTTTAGATCTTTTTTGGCATGACAATTTTTGTTAATTCGTCATTTTTCGTATCCTACATAGTTTGTTTACAAAATGGAATTTTGTATTTTTCATTATTTTTTTGTGCAATCAAAATTTGAATTTTTGATTTTTGAAGAAAATCCAAAAGTTTATCATGATAATCTTGTAGGTCTTTTAAAAAGAAATGTTTTTCTTCTCTTGACTTTTTTTCATATCGTGCGTTTTTTGGCTTAAAATTTTTATTTTCGGTTGATTTAAAATATTTTGAAATTGCTATATCTCTGAGAATTTTCTTTTTATCGAAAAAAGTCCTCAGGTTAAATTAGTTGTCCTTTTTAATACTATAAATATCCATGCATAGAATTTTGAAATTCAGGAAAAAGTGATCTAAAAAATTTTCAAAATGCGCTCACTTTTTGAATTTTTATCAAAAATGGCTGGTTAACGAACTCGTCCTTTCTTTTAGGACCTAAAAAAAAGTGCGCCAAAGATGGATTTGATTCCTTCATTTTTTCGAGAGTTATCGTGTTTACGGACGGCCGGACGGACAGCCGGACGGCCGACAGACAGACGCCATCGTGAAAACCTGATTTTCGGATCCAGGGGGTCTCGAAACGTGGAGATCCGTTGAAAAATTGTGATGTCAAATTTCCGACAATTCTAATACTTTCTTAATCATAAATGATGAGAATGTAAAAAGTGTAAGACAAGCCAATTTTGAAATTGAGGAAAAAATTGAAAGTTACGAAATATGAAACGTCTGCAACCAAAGAGCATGAAACAACTATTGGAGGAAGAAATTCATCATTTTATCACAGCAAATTTGCGTTGCTTTCTTTCACAATTTAGAATTTCGACATCTCAACATAAAGCTTTTAGCAGAATGTACTGCTACACGAAATCATTCAATATTATGTTTAATTCCGGAAATACGATTTGAAAAGTAATTGTTTAAACTAATTGCATTTCTTTGAATAATTAAAAAAACGTTATTACATTTTTTATGCACTATTCAGTTAGCAAAAACTGTATGTCTTATATTTTATTTCAATTTTTTTGAAGTTATCGAAAGAAATGCTTCGGCAAATAAAAATTCTTTTAACAGATAGAGATTTCTTAAAAATTAGAAGAAATGTATCAAAATTATGTAAGTATTTAACAAAAAGTAGTTTAGGATACCAATTTGTGAAAAAATTGGCTTAATTTTTAGAAATATTGTAAATATACAATAATGAATGTTTTAAATATTTATATAATATTTTGAACAAAATGGAATAGTTTAAGCAACTACATAATAATACGTAAAAATTAATTTTTTGTCATATTTGGGGCGCTGCAGGGAGGGGGGGGGGTAAAAATTAAAGTTATTAGTATTGTTTTATTTCGTAGACACTCCTCTTCCATCCCTATAAAACTTGGCACATTTAGATGAAACCCTAAAGCATGCGTTCAATTTTTCGAATATACAAAATTTACCCACGTTAATCAAATGGAATTTTGAAGGATCCGATGGCACGTGTTAATATTTGAATTTCGAAAACAATCGGATATGTCGATTCCACAAATACTGACCCCTGGTAAATAACTTGGGAAGACAGTTGAGCCCCCCGCTTGCCGCTTTTGTGTCCAGAAAATCGTATACCCCAGTGTACTGTACACTGCGCGCCAGTTTCAAGAGAGAAAATACTCTCCGCTTTCAATGACAAAAAAGAACAACATGAACTTTTCAGAAAAAAAACTAGCTCAAAGGTGCAGTGTAATTGCCTTTAGACTGTGTAGTTAAAATATTGCGTTCATCAATTCATCCGTTTAGACGTAGTTTGGATGTGCCGAAATTGACAGCCGTTTAAGACACACTATTGGCGAGAAAATTCGAGTCCTCTGGCTTTGACGTTTAATAAGTATGTGAAGAAAAAATGGTAGGTTAATGAAAGAGGTATCATTTTAAAGGTGCAAATGTTGTACGTTAATGAGCCGAAAAGTAATATTTCAACCAATCATTTGTAGCTTACAGATTTGAAAATCTGATGAAAAGTAAGGAAATTTGATAGCTTCTAAAAACAGTGAACTTTGGAGCATAGTTTTTTATTGAAAAAATAATAGGAAAAATCTGAAAAAATTCATGGTGGTACATTAAACATTTCCGAACAGATTGACGTCGAAAAATTTGCAAAATATAAATAATTGTTCGTTTTTTGGGAATAAATATGCGACCGTACTATCTTCAGTCCTAATGAAGATAATGAAGTTATTTAAATTGGAGGTAGTTAGTTAAAATATCTGTAATAATTTACAATTTAAAGGAAGTATGTGCTTCTTGTTGTCTTCGTACAAATTGCGATATTTGAAGTCATTTTTTTATATAGGAAAGCAAGTGCGAGAGCCCAGCGTGGTACCGGTTTTTCAGGGGATCGTCCTCGGTTTTCCTCACCACAGGGAAAGGGTTTGAAGGCCAGAGTGAGGCTCGGAGACACAAGTTAGGTAGGTCGGCCTGAGGAAAACCGAGGACGATCCCCTGAAAAAAACGGCACCACGCTGGGCTCTCGTACTTGCTCTCCTATATAAAAAACAAATTTCAAATATCGCAATTTGTACGAAGACAACAAGAACCACATACTTCCTTCAAATTGTAAATTATTACAGATAGTTTAACTAACTACTCCAATTTTAATCACTTAATTATCTTCATTAGGACTGAAGATAATGCGGTCGCATATTTATTCACAAAAAACGAACAATTATTTATATTTTGCAAATTTTTCGACGGCAATCTGTTCGGAAATGTTTAATGTACCGCCATGAATTTTTTCAGATTTTTCCTATTATTTTTTCAATAAAAAACTATGCTTCAAATTCCACTGTTTTTAAAAGCTATCAAATTTCCTTACTTTCCATCAGATTTTCAGATCTGTGAGCTACAAATAATTTTTTGGAATATTACTTTTCGGCTCATTAACGTGCAACCGTTGCACCTTTAAAATGATACCTCTTTCATTAACCTACCATTTTTTCATCACATACTTATTCAGCGTGAAAGCCAGAGGACTTTGACTTTATCCTACCAATAAATTTATTTTTAAAGGCAACTAAGAATGTCTATCTGATGACTCTTTTCTATGTTGCTTTGCAAATTTACCAGAACTATGAATTTTTTTAACCATATTAATTAAAAAATTAAAAGTTAGCCTTTATCCTGCCAATAAATGTGTATTCGAAGGCAACTAAGAATGTCTATCCGATGACTCTGTTTTATATTGCTTTGTAAATTTATAACAACTAATAGATGTTGAAACAATTTTAATTAAAAAATTGAGAGTTTATCCTTTTTTCTATGAGTAAATTTATATTACGGAGTCAACTAAGAGCAAAGCAGCATCTCGGAGACCATGGCTTCGTGTCTCCCAGACTGCTGTGGGCTAGAATGAAAGCAGGAATCAGAAGACTATTTATTATAGCATGCTA
>NC_046666.1:92820854-92833622 GCF_010883055.1 Belonocnema kinseyi
GTAGACCGCGGAAAGAATGGTTAGAATGTGTGAATGAAACCCTACTTAGAAGAGACATAAGAAGTTACAGAAACACGAGAGCCTGCATGAAAAAATGCATGGCCATAAAAGAAGCTAGAGAAGTATGCCAGGACAGGAAACTATGGCGGCAAATAGTTAATAAAAAGAGTGCCAGTAGAGTGAATGACGCCTGAATCAAAGACCTTGGCTATTAATGGACCCAAGTGGGGAACCTTACATAACGACTTCGTGAGGTTCTTCGATTGGGGTGATTGCTAGAGAGATTGATCAGCAACCTGGGTCGGAGCAGTGTTGCGGAACGAACGTGTTATTTACTTAAATAGCACGAGAATTCTGGATCAATCTGAAAAATGTCTATCCCTTCCACACACTACTCCTTTCCCCTGCCGAGTGAGTCACGCCTACCCCGAAAGGGAAATGGCTTAATGGTGTAATAATAATAAAAAAAACTAAGAATGTCTATCCGGTGACTCTTTTCTAGGTTGCTTTGCAAATTTACAAAAACTATTCATTATTTAAACAATTTTGATTTAAAAATTAAAAGTTTGGCCTTCATCCTACCAATAAATTTGTTTACGGAGTCAACTAAGAATTCTATCCGGTGACTCTTTTCTATATTGCTTTGCAAATTTACAAAAACTATTGATTATTTAAACAATTTTAATTAAAAAATTAAAAATTTGGCCTTTTTTCTACAAGTCAATTTGTTTATGGAGTCAACTAAGAATGTCTATCCGATGACTCTTTTATGGGGTGCTTTGTAAATTTACAAGAATTATTCATTATTTAGACAATGTTTATTAACAAATTAAGTGTTTGCACTTTTTTCTAGGAGTTAATTTTTTCGCGGAGTTAACTAAGTCTTTTCTATGTTGCTTTGCAAATTTACAAGAACTATTCATTATTTAAACCATTTTTATTACAAAATTAAGTGTCTGCTCTTTTTTCTAGAAGTGAATTTGTTCACGGAGTTAACTAACTCTTTTCTATGTTGCTTTGCAAATTTACAAGAACTAGTGATGCCGCCGAGCGATATTTTCCGATACTGAGACGATACCGATACGATACTCCCCTTCCAGTCTCGGATTTGTATCGCTCGGTTTGGTGTCGTATCGGAAAAATACCGAAAGTGTTGTCTCGTATTGGTATCGTATCGGAATTCCGAGACAAAATGACCAGATGGGATTTTCCTCGTTCACAACAACAGGAGATAGAGTGTAGGGATGGTCGTGTGGCGAGGAGGGCTGCGAGGAGCTTAGCCCTTTGGGAGAAGACCTTGAAGGAAAAGAATTACAGTGAGACTGTTCTATAGCGCCGATTTCGGGGCTGACGGTGGGTCGGAACTATCTCATTATAGCCCACTCGGTTTTTGTTTGTTCATGTCTGAATGCTTGCCTGAGTGACAACCTTAGATCCCGCACACCCCGCGCAGCTCCTGTTTTACCTACCTGCGGCACGGCGTCAATTCGCGGAAGGACTCTAGAAAGGGAGCTATTGAAGGGTTTCACTGTATAAGTATTCTAAAAATCTAAACTCTAGACTAGACCTCTATAGTTTACACTGCCGAAGAAATTTTAAAGCACTCACTGTGATAGTTATTTGTTTCATTCAAATAAACTGAAACTTGTTTCAATTCAATTTTTAAATCAAGTTTTTTACATGGACAAATAAAAGTTTATTTCATTTAAACGAAAGTTTTTATTAAAATAAGTTCTCTTACTTTTTATTTGTTGAGCAAGAGACACAGAGATATTCCTCAACTTCTATTTTAAACAAAACCTATTTTATGTTTTATGTTTGCTTATTTATTTACATTTTAATTAGTGGAAGTTTAAGAGTTAATTAGAAGTTTTTTAATGATTCAAGAATCATTTAAATCTTGAAAATATTGCAATACAATTTTTTTTTTAAATTACATTTTTGAAGATAGCGAACAACATATTTAGAAGCTTTTCAAGCGTTTTGAAAGGTTTCAAGAAAATGCTTAATTTTCTTCAGTTTGCCAGACAAATTTTATAATTAAATTTTTTTTTATTTGAAAAACAACAATTTTTTATATTTCAAAAACTTGCAAACTTGGCCCAAAAAGAATCTGAAAGATTTCAAGGTATTCTTTTCATTTTGCAGTTTTTTTTAAGTTCAGGAGAAATTCAAAATATTTAAATAGATACTTACAATTTTTTTAAAGTTTTGAAAAAAAATTTAAAGATTATTTATAAGTTGAAGAGAATGAACAAGATTTTTAATCAAACGTAGATTTTTGAAAATTTTGAAAAGAGTGGGAATACTTAAAGTCTTTTTTCATTCTGACTAATTAATTGTCAACAAAAAATTTTTTTTAATGAAAAAGATTTCTCTAAAGGTCGAAAAAATGTAGAAGGTATAAATGTAATTTTTGAATTTTATCCAATTTTTTTTTATTCGAGTTAGTTCCAAAGACTTTTAGGAATTTTTCACAAGAAGTAAATTTCCAAAGATAGAGTACAAAAAATTTAGAAGCCTTTCACGTTTTTTGACAGATTTCAAGAGAATAAAAAATTTTCTTAAGTTTTCTAGCAAAATTTAAATTGTTCTTTTTTTTGAAAAAGTAATTTGACGAGAATGTTCAAAAAAGATTTCAAAGTATTTAAACACATGAAGAAACTTTTCATAACAAGAATGTGGAAGGTTTTTAGTTAATTTGTTCAATTTTTCAGATTTTTTTAAAGGAAAAATTCGAATTTATTAAGAAGATATTAAGAATTTTTCGACGGTTTAAAAATATTTCAAGGTTATTTATAATTTGAAGATATTAAAAATATTCTTACTCTTGAAAATTTTGCCGAAAATATATAAAATGTTTCATAATTTCTTCAAAATTTCTAAAAGTTCTAAAGTTTTCTGTGAAATCATAGACCAAAATTGGATTTATACTTCAAAATCAAAATGGTAATACTGATTATCCTGCTCTCATATATACAAATGTGTTTATATGTATAATAGGTTATTATTAGAAGATGTGTTTTAGTGTTAATCAAATTCAATTTAATTTCCTTTTGAGTTTTTTAATTTGCTTATATTAATATTATCTTCACAATTATTGAAAAAAATATGGAAAAATCTAATCACAAAATTATTAATATTCTTATTATCAAAACAAAAATAGGAAATTGACATTTCACTGAGAAAAACAGTAAAAGCTTTCTGTCGAAACTTACTCATAATTGACTCTTTTAGAATAGCGCAATTTAAAAGTAGCAGCAAAAAAGTTAGTGAACACCGTTTTGATCAAAAATGGGGTTATTGCATACAAAATGCATAACAAATTAATTTCATATTGTGGTAAAAGAATTGGTGTGGAATATAATTTTATAATCTTTCACAATTTTTAATAACATTTTAGTTTAGCGATATTTTTTGAAATTACTATCATTTAATCACAAAAGAAATCAAATAAAATTTCTTATTTTTGAGGATTTTTAGCAAAAAAATGTCTGTAATGCTGTTATATCGCTGATGTCACGATCTTCAACTTTTATTTTACCAGGACAAAATCATTTGTTTCTTATTATCATTCAACGTACCCATATTTCGGGAATAAGTTTTTATTTTTGTAACAAATTGAAAATTTCATTTATAATCGCTATTCAAAGGTGATTTTGAAAACCCATAGAATTTGTATCTCCAAATTCTCTGTCGTTTTTGTCGGAATTAGCTGAGTATTTTACATTAAATTTCATTTACCCCTGTGCACGCGGTTCATATCTCCAGAGTAATTGTGTCCATTTGTTTTGATTGAAACATTACATTTTTATCGCATTCTGCAGACGAGCCTGCTCCAGTTTTAGGTGTCACTTTGAGATTGTCAACTTCAACATCCACTTCATCAGATGTCGATAAATTTTTGTAATAAAACTGTTTTGACTTAAATTGAGCAATATTTTATCTCGGAAGTGGATACTTGCTTCATCTTTTCACGATGATTTCGATTTTATAGGCTCCTTTTTCTCTGTTTCGAGATATTTCAATTTTTTTTTGGTTATCCAGTTCTGTACTAACGCCTTCAATTTTTGTAATTTAGACAGTTTTTCAAAATTTAAAAAAAAATTGAGTTGGTTTAAGAGACATGTAAAAATTTTAGAAGGTTTGAAGCTTAAAAATCTAAAAAAGAATATTGTTCATGTTCTTAAGGTTGTATGTAAAAAAATCAATTTCTGGTTGAATTTCTGAAAAAAGAGCTATATTTAAATGAAATAATGATTTATATGCTAAATTAATTTAAAAATTTTTAACCATACCGATGCGGAGATAATTAATGTCAAAGTTGACTACTTTAACATGTAGTTCATGAACAGTGCATTAGCAATCTTCACATTTTAATTTATAGTAATTAAACGCAGTGGTCAAGAAATTTAAAAAATGTCGGTATTAGTGATGCTTGAAAATACAAATTAAAAAAATATATGTCAAGTTTTTCCACCGTGTAGTTTCATAGATAATTCAATGAAAAACATTGAAATTTTAGTCACTTTCAAACTGGTAAACATAACAGTATCGCATAGCAGCAACACTGTTCCCTCTCTCCAGCTTATCTGCTGTACCAAGCTATTCAAACGAACATGACAGTTGATCAGCCATGGTTAGGTTTTAATTGCGACGTTGCACGATCTACGAATCTGCCGCTGGCATAGTAGTGGTAACTATACGTTTACGCACATCCTACGAATTCTATGCCAGTAGTGCTCTGAAATCTTCACCATGCGGTTCCGTGAAATTTTCTCAATGTACTATGGCTTGAAGGCAACCCACGGAACTCTACTATTTGTACGAGGGTGGGATTTACATACAATCTTAACATTCAAAATTAATAAAAAAAAGTTTTTATTGTTTTCTAATCTAGAAACAGTGCAAAAATATAATATGATGCATTGAAAATAAATGCAGTTATAAAATAAATGCCAAAAATATATTTCGTTTATTTGAAAATTCAGACTTTGAATTACAGGTACTCAGGTAGTTGAAATTCGTCACCATTCCCCTTCTACTATTTTTTCGTAGGAAGCCACCATCTGGCTGTCTAGTCTCAGAATCCCGAGACGATACGAGCGATATATCAGTTCTCCGATACCAAAATGATACGAGATAAAACCGAGACTGGAGTCTCGAAAATCGATATCGAGATAGTTTCGTATCGAACGGCATCACTAACAAGAACTATTGATTATTTAGAAAATTTTAATGAAAAAATTTAAAGTTTGGCCTTTATCCTACGAAACAATTCGTTTTCGAAATCAACTAAGAATGTCTATCCGATGACTCTTTTATAGGTTTCTTTGTGAATTTACAAGAACTATTAATTATTGGAACAATTTTAATTAAAAAATTAAGAGTTCGCCCTTTTCCCTACAAGTAAATTTGTTTACGGGGTTAACTAAGAATGTCCATGCATTGAATTTTCTATGTTGCTTTGTAAATTAACAAGAACTATTAATTAATGAAAGAATTTCAATTGAAAAATGAAGAGTTTGGTTTTCTTTCTACGAGTATGCTTCATTTTTTACCATAATTAACTAAGAATATCTTTCCGACGATTTTTTTTTCTGATGCTTTGAAAATTTACAATTACTAATTATATAAAAAAGGTTTATCAACATATTTATAGTTTGGCTATTTTTAAAGGGAGAGGCATAATTTGTTTACGGAATTAACTAAGAATGTCTTTCGATGATAATTTTCCACGTTACTTTGTATATTTATAATCATTATTAATCATTCAAACAATTTTCATAAACATATTGAGAGTTGGGGTATTATTCAAATTTGTTTACGAAGTTAACTAAGATTGTCTTTGTGATGTCTCTTTCCTAAGTTATTTGTTAAATTTACCAGAATTATTCATAATTAATTATTGAAAGAAGTTTCATAAAGAGTTTAGAATTTGGCTATTTTCCAATGAATAGGGTCAGTTTTTTTTACTAAGGTTTAGTGACAATGCAGCTATATACGAGTTTGCTCGAAGTACTCGTATTTGCCTGAACATTTGGTCAGATGAGAGGAAAACTGCAGAAAACCATCTCCCGAGTTTAGCCGGGTTTTCAAAATTCGAGAACACAACCCGGTCTTTCGTCGTATATGGTACCCATGCGATGTCGTGTACAAATAGAAGTTACCAAAGTAAAAATGATTATCGTGGTATTTTCTTTAATTTTATTGCCAAATACAATAATTACGAGTAAAGTGGAGTCGCGCGCGTAAGAGCTTCTAGTGTGGTTAAAATATAGCATTCAACATCTCAACCGTTTATAAATAATTTAGCGGTAGCGAGTTTGAGAGCCGTTTGAAGCACTTTACGTCAGTTGTAGAATGATGTTAGGTTCATATTTTTCTCAATAATTTTTCGCTTTCTGTAGTTTTACAATTCTGTTCAGTCTTATTTATGCAGAAAAATGTAGATACTGTGAGCATCCTAGGTAACATTTAAACCCTGGAATGTTGCACATTTATACTGCCGTCCTGATGAAGAATCGTAAAAAGTTAAGTTTGCTGTAAAGGCCACCTTCGCGTTGCGGCGCGTAGAGGTAAACAGGCCTTACGTTAAACTGTAGACGTTATGTTTCTTCATCAGCACGGCTGTATGCTGTAAAACAGAAATTTAAAGCTGCCAACAAACTTTTGTATTATGCTGTTTGAGCTTTTACTGGCAAGTAGATCGCATCGTTTTGATATTTAGGTATAATTATTTATGCTGTAAAAATATGCAGTGAAGTCGTTTCGATTTCAAGTCTCTCCTATTTCAAGTCCCCCATACACGGCTATTTCAAATTTAACAGTTCCATCAACTCGCACCACGGTCCCTGTATACCAGGGCTCACCAGGAGTCAGTCTTTGGCTGCAACGAAAGAAATTGTTCTTGCCAAAAGAAAAATATAATGTAAAAACAAATATAAATGTCTTATTTGCCAATATTCATATAGTTCACACAATTGAAACAATATATAATAATGAAATGTTTAGGCCATAGTTATCAAATTTCTTTAATTAATATGTTTTGAAATAAACTATACTATAATTATATTTATTATTATTTAAGGGGTAATGCGTCGTTAAAAATTCATTTAAAAAATAAAGTTTATATAATGCATGAAATGTTTAAGACTTGAGGAATTAATTTATTTTATTGCAAGTTTTAATAATATCAGAAAATAAATATATTTTGTATTAAAAATGTGGCATATTTCATTATTGCTTGAATGAAATAATAAGAATAAAAAAATGTTAATAGACAATAATTGTTAAACTCTACAACTAGAAGTAGAGTTTATACTCTCCATTCACAAATATTAAAACTGTTTAATAAAACCAACAAAAACTGATTTTAGGAAACTCAGATAAATAATTCGTAATCTTGATTTCAAGATTGTACACAATAAAGGAGGACGAAGAAAATGAAGAATTTTCGAAACTTTTCCTCCTTTTTAAAACTTTAATTTGAGGTTTAATTTGAAGAAAAAATTGATTTATTTTATAAATTAAACATGAAATTGAAAATAACATTATCGTAAATTAGAGTAAAAAAGTTCAGTCTTACACTTGTCGTGTCAGTCAGCACCTGCTGAAAGGCAGGTTACTATATAGGTACCTATGTTTAACTATAGGAAATGACATAGGATGCTATATATGTGCCTGTATAGGACCCTATATAGTCTCCTGTATTAGACCCTATCCAGATGCGCAGTAGTATTTTATGGCACCTACGGTCAGACTTTGTCGAGAAAATATTCTAAACGTTAAAGTAAGTCGGAGATGTACAAAAAGTAATATTTTACAAGTGTAGAATCTATTTTCTCAGTCATATTCCATTCTTTTGTCGTTTGACGACCTTTCACTGTCACGAAATACAACCAACTGTCTGAAATTTGTGACGAGTATACCCGATCTGATACACTAACCTCAAATTTCAGATATTTTATTTCTTGACTGAAAGGTCATCAATCGACAATAGAATGGAACATGAATGAGAAACATCATTCTACACTTGAGAAATATTACTATTCAGACCTTAATCACTTACTTTTACGTTAAGAAAATTTTCTCCAAAAAGTCGTGTTTAGTGCAGTTCCATATACTAACCTTCCTGATGCAGTGATCCCAGATCTGAAACGAGCCGTGGTCCAATACTATGACACGTCTATGTCCGTGTGAATATGGTAGCAGACGATATAAATGCCAGCGTTGCGCGCGCAACCCATTTCTCCTCTTCTGAATTTGAAAACTCGAAGGTGCACGATTGCCGGTCGGAACACTTCGGCTGTTCTATTTATATCTCTATCTGCTTTGAAATAAAATGAAGAAATTGGGATTTTAATATTTTCAGATTTCGACGCATTTGAAAGAAATGAAAGAAATTGGTGATTTTGGAATTCATCTCGTTTGGATAAAAACTCAATTATTTGATTGAAAAATTAATTCTTTTGTTAAAAATGTAACTATTTTGTAAAAAAGGCCTCTTTTCTATCAAAAGTTCAACTAGTTTGTTAAAATTTTTATTTCTTTTATTTGAAGGTTCATCTCTTTCGTTGAAAATACATTTTTGAAACTGACATTTAGTCTATACCATTTTTGGTTAAAAAATCATGTATTTTGTTAAAAATTCGTCTTTCTTTGTAGAAATTAAATTGCTTTATGAAAACTTTATACTTTTTGATTAGAAATTACATTTTTCGGTTGAATTATCAACTTTGAATATTTTTTGGTTGCAAAGTCGTATTGTTGTAAATACAACTATATTGTTAAAAATTAAAATCATAATTTTTGGGCGGAAAATTCGATTATTCACTTAAAGTTGAACTACTTAGTAAAAGAATTAATTTTTTCTTATTAAAGATTCATAATTATAGTTGAAAATTGAACTATTATCCTTTAAATTAGGTTAAAAATTCAGCTTTTTTGTACATAATACCCTTTTTTACTTTAAAATTAAAAAATGTATTAAAATTAAATTAACCTTTTTTAATAGAAATTTAATCTTTTTGGTTGAAAATGTTTCATTTTTGGTCGAAAATGCAATTGTTTGGTTAAAATATGAACTGTACATCTTCTTGGGTTTAAAAGTCAATTATTTCACTAAGAGTTGAACTACTTTGTAAAAAATACGTTTTTTTAACAAGGTTTTATAATTATGGTTGAAAATTTAACTATTTAATTGAAAGTTTAACTCTTTGATTGAAAACTCATATTTTTCGCTTAAGAAATTCAACTTTTTGTAGATAATTCGTCTTTTTGACTGTAAAATTAAACAATTTCGTTGAAAATTCATGTATTTTGTTTAAAATTTGTCTTTTTTTGTAGATCATTTATTTTCTTGGTCGAAAATTCATCGGATTGGCTGACAATTCAACAACTTTATTGAAAATAAATTTTTTCCGTTAAAAATTATTTATCTTTATCTGAAAATGTAACTATTATAGGATTGATTAAAAATTAATCATATATATATATTGGTTAAGTTTGAAAATATTTTTTTTATAGAACATTAATCTTCCTGGTCAAAAATTCACCTTTTCCTTGAAAATTTAACAATTTTGTGAAAATTTGTTTTTTTTCCTTGTTCAATTCAATTTTTTTATAACAGCTTTTATCTGGAAATTGAACTATTCCATTTTTGGTTAAACTTTATCTTGTAAATTGTGTTAGTTAAAACACCAATTATTTGTTAGAAAATTAATTTATTTGTATTCGATTATGACTTGAAATATTATTTCAGTATAAAAGTTTTTTATTTTTAACCCATTCAATTTAAAAATTTTTTAATTAAAAAAAGAAAATTTCGTTAATCATCAGCAATATTCGACCGTTCATTAAAAATAATCCTTTACGAACAACTGTTAAAAACTATACAAATTTGAACAGAATGGTTCGAAATAGAAAGCCTTGAATTGTTAAATTTGTAATGAGCTAAATTTTAAGTTTAAGCGCTACAATTTTAATTTAAAAAAGATTCAGAATTAATTTAAAACTTGAAATTATTTCAAATAGTTTGAAACACGATTTAGACTTTTGCAGATTAAAAAAAAGCTTTTTAAGAATTGTACCGTATTTAAAAAGAATAACAAAAATTGTTGTCATTGCTAAGAACATTGAAAATGATTTTTTATTTTGACAAATAAATTTTAAGTGAGTATTTGAAAACATTTTAAAAATTAAAAAAAAAAGAATCCGAAAGATTTTAAGGAAATTTTTTTATTTTGCAGTTTTTTCAATTTTAGGAAAAAATCTAATTAACAAAATATATCAATTTTCAACCCAAAAGTTTAATTTTTAACAAATTAAATTATTTTTCTATCAAATAATTGGTGTTTTAGTAATACAATGTAAAGGATAAAGTTTCAACCAAAAATTGAATAGTTCAATTTCCAGATAAAAACGATTAATTTTTAATTAATCCTAGAATAGTTACATTTTCAGATAAAAAAATTTTTTAATCGAAAAAATGAATTTTCAATAAAGTTGTTAAATTCTGAACCAATAACATGAATTTTCGACCAAGAAAATTAATGATCTACAAAAAAAACACAAATTTCAAACAAAATACATGAATTTTCAACAAAATTATTTAATTTGAAACTCAAAAAAACGAATTATATACAAAAAGTTGATTATTTTCAGCGAAAAATATGAATTTTCAATCAAGGAGTTAAACTTTCAACCAAATAGTTAAATTTTTAACCATAATTATAAAGCCTTGTTGAAAAAAAACCGTATTTTTTTTTAACAAAGTAATTCAACTCTTAGTGAAATAATCGACTTTTAAGCCCAACAAGATGTACAGTTCATATTTCAACCAAACAATTGCATTTTTGACCAAAAATGATACATTTTCAACCAAAAAGATTAAATTTCTACCAATCAAGGTCAATTTCCAACAAAATATATGAACTTTCAACAAAATTACTTAATTTTATAGTCAAAACGAGTATCATCTACAAAAAAGCTGAATTTTTAACCCAAAAATATGATTTTTTAACCAAAATTTTAATTGTCGACCAAATAGTTGAACTTTCTATCAAATTGTAGACTTTTAACGCTCAAAGATGCAATTTAAAAAAAAATTTAATTTGAAGGCAAACAGTTGAATTTTCAACTATAATTATGAATCCTTAATAAGAAAAAATTAATTTTTTTACTAAGTATCAAAAGTTCAACTACTTTGTTAAAGTTTATTTATTTTTTTATTCGAAGGTTCATCTCTTTCGTTGAAAATTTAACTATTCTGATGAAAATATGTTTTATGTGTTGTTGAAAATACATGTTTGAAACTTACAATTAATCTATACCATTTTTGGTTAACAAATCATATATTTTGTTTAAAATTCGTCTTCCTTTGTAGAAATTAAATTGTTTTATGGAAAATTAACACTTTTTTGTTAAAAATTAAATTTTTCGGTTGAAATATAAACTGTAATTATTTTTTTTTTATGTAATTATGTTTTTTTAAACAATTCGATTAATCACTTACTGTTGAAGTACTTAGTAAAACATAAATTTTTTCTTATTAAGGATTCATTATTATAGTTGAAAATTCAACTATTTGCCTTCAAATTAAATTAAATTAAAAAATTGAATTAAACAAGGAAAAAAACGACTTTTCAACAAAATTGTTAAATTCTCAAGGAAAAGGTGAATTTTTGACCAAGAAGATTAATGTTCTATAAAAAAAAAGATTTTCAAACTTAACCAATAATAGTTACATTTTCAGATAAAGATAAATAATTTTTAACGGAAAAAATTTATTTTCAATAAAGTTGTTGAATTGTCAGCCAATCCGATGAATTTTTGACCAAGAAAATAAATGATCTACAAAAAAAGACAAATTTTAAACAAAATACATGAATTTTAAACAAAATACATGAATTTTCAACGAAATTATTTAATTTTACAGTTAAAAAGACGAATTATCTACAAAAAGTTGAATTTATTAAGCGAAAAATATGAGTTTTGAATCAAAGAGTTAAACTTTCAATCAAATAGTTAAATTTTCAACTATAATTATAAAACCTTGTTAAAAAAAAACGTATTTTTTTTACAAAGTAGTTCAACTCTTAGTGAAATAATTGGCTTCTAACCCAAGAAGATGTACAGTTCATATTTTAACCAAACAATTGCATTTTTGACCAAAAATGAAACATTTTCAACGAAAAAGATTAAATTTTTTTCTAAAAAAGGTTAATGTAATTTTAATAAATTTTTTAATTCTAAAGTCAAAAAGAGTATTCTGTACAAAAAATCTGAAGTTTTAACCTAATTTAATAATAGTCTTCTTTAAATCTTGATCCGCATTTGAAAGAAATTAAAGAAATTTGTGATTTTGGAATTCATCTCGTTTGGATAAAAACTCAATTATTTGATTGAAAAATTAATTATTTTGTTAAAAATGTAACTATTTTGTAAAAAAAGGCCTCTTTTCTATCAAAAGTTCAACTACTTTGTTAAAGTTTTTATTTCTTTTATTTGAAGGTTCATCTCTTTCGTTGAAAATACATGTTTGAAACTGACATTTTGTCTATACCATTTTTGGTTAAAAAATCATGTATTTTGTTAACATTATTATATTATATTGTGAATATTTTTTGGTTGCACAGTCGTTTTGTTGTAAATGCTCCTCTAAATGCTCCTCTAAATGCTCCTAGGGAAATTGAGTCAATTGTCGAGAATGGGAAGTGCCGCACATACTGGAACTTTATATTCTCGACAATTGTTTCTGTTGCTCAC
>NC_046666.1:92833722-92849354 GCF_010883055.1 Belonocnema kinseyi
TCGAGACCTTATAAGGGAGTTGCAACGATTGTACCCGGAATATTCTGTTAAACTGATCGTCCTTATCATCGGCGCTTTTGGAGGTGCCAAGCTTTCACTTGCCAATAGCCTAAAAAGCATCCCTGCGTGTCAACAGTATGCTAGAACATTTGCGGGAAAAATGCAGAAGGCGGTTGTCCTTGGGTCGCTCCGTGTTCTTAGGGTGCACGAGGCTTTTGCTGGATCGTCGTATTGATTCCTTTACAGACTGTAACCACCTATCTCACGGATGTGAGACGTGGTTATGGCTGAAATTTTATCGCGATTTCGCTGGAAGCGGGTGCAATTTTTCAGATTAGCACCCGCTCCCGGCGAAATCCTGCGGTTGTCCGTATGACAAATTTTTAATTATAATAGTATTAATATTTATATAATTTATATTTTATACTTGAAGTAACGTAACCTCAAAATACACGCATATAAAGAGGCGCGCGAAGTATTCAAATCATGAGAATCGCCAGCCCAGCATCGAAATCTGAAAATATTAAAATTCCAATCTCTTCATTTTATTTCAAAGCTCATAGAGATATAAATAGAACCGCCGAAGTGTTCCGACCGGAAATCGTGCACCTTCGATTTTTGAAATTCAGAAGAGGAGAAATGGGTTGCGCGCGCAACGCAGGCATTTATATCGTCTCCTACCATATTCACACGAACATAGACGTCTCATAGCATTACACCACGTCTCGTTTCAGATCTGGGATCACTGTCCTGATGGCAGAGATTTCTACCTATCTTAGCATTATACACTTGAAAATTCAGACCTTTGTAACTTACCTTTACATTTAGAATATTTTATCCAAAAAAGTGTTCTACACTCCTCGTAGAGCGCGTCCTAAAGATAGGTAGCACTGTTCAAAATCACGGGCGGTAAACGTCCTTGTCACTTATTGTGTACCGTATTACGAATAATTAACAAATAGGCCTTAATATAATTAAAATCGCCAAAGTTATGAAAGTTTAAGAAAAAAAAGGATCATGATTTTCTATTTTGAATATTTCTTAGGTTTTTTCATTTAAGAAAAAAATTATTTAAGGGTTTTTCTTTCAACAACTTAAAGAACGAATACTAGAATTTTTATCAAAATTGCTGACAATATCTGAAAGTCTTCAGATGATTTTACATGGAATTGTTCTAAACTGACTGTGCGAATTTTGTTAATGATTGTAGTACTTTGGCTTGTGAGATTTTATTTTGGAAAAGTAAAATAGTTAATAAAAATTTTGTAAACAATGATTTTTTGTTTTTTCAATTAACAATAAAGAATGTATCGTATTACTTACAAAAATTCAACACTTTCTCATTTCAAAAAACGCGCGCAAAGTTGCACTTTCATCGTTCGAGCTTTTGATTTGGGACCACTTTCATAAGGATACGTACTACAGTGCTTTAAGAGTAGGGACGAGCACTCCATGTACATCCTCTAAACTCTAAAGCAGAGCTGTTCAACGAGAGGAAATTCGGCTACAAATAATCATTTGCCAAATGTCTCGTTTCTACCACCACGAACCGTTACTCAGCTGTAAGAGTGCGACGGAATTTTTCCGTGCTGAGTGAGGTGGCGTAATGGTGGAAACGAGATATCTGGCAAATAAGTATTTGGGACCTCCCTAACATTTCCACCGAACCTAGCATGTCCTCGTGGTAAGACATGCTAGAAAAGTCAGTATTCTGCTGAAATATTTGAGTCGTTTTTTCATTTTATTATATTGATTTTTAGTTCGCAATTTGTCGTGCATCAACCATAACACTGAAATGCATAAGGCGCTAAGCGGCTAAGGGTCCGTGATTTTGTCAACTGCACAAATCTGGTCCGTCTGAAGCATAATATTGTCCAGTCTCCGCATTAAATTCCCGCCCACTGCGCCTTTCCGCTACGCTGCTGGTGCTTTTCTGCAAGAGTTTCAAACGACAGCACTTATAGGAATTACTACAACGCAGTTACTACACTCGGTGTATTTATCTGCATAATTATTGATTTAAAAGACCCGCATCGATACGAGGCCGAGGCAGCCAATGAACGATGGTGGACAAATATATCTTGACGACTTGCGGTAGAGGTGCGGGCCCCTCGAACCTCAAAATTTAAGAATCCTTACGTTTCAAGGCCGCAGAAATAAGATGAACTTTACTGTATTTATATTTATTTATACATAAGAAATTACTACCAATCTTTATAAGTTTCCTATTTTTTAGTCAAGTTCTTAAATATTTCATGATGACCACTAACATCTAAACAAAAAGTTACATTGTTCTCAAAAATTAGAAACTTGTAAACTGCAGAAAAGTTTGATTTTATTTCAATATTATTATATATGTATTCTTTCTTCATGTCAAAGATTTTATTTGATAAAAAACACATAGCTGTTATTCTTCTGGTAATTTTCAAGCTATTAATGTTTGTACTTTGTATGTTTAATAAGAGTTTTCACAAAAATGCCGAGTAATCACTACATGGAAGAAGCGCAAATGCTTCTTACTGCAAGCGATGATATACCTGATGCTGATAACATAAGGACCGCCATAAAGGTATATAAATGTACAAATACACACACACACGCATATATATATATATATATATATATATATATTCATACATATTTTAAATCGATACTTGAAGAAGCTTACGATATCCATGGCGACAAATTTTTAAGATGGATTCTTATAAGACTTTTTTCGGGACACATGAATCTGAATGTTCTAAGTCGATATATCGAATAGTTTTCGAGGTATCGATTGCTTATATTAAAATTATTAACCATTGTTTTTTATTAAAACAATTTTTGAATATGGAATTCGATGGGATTTTTCGCGATAAACACGAATTTGAAACTGTTAAATGGATATCTCGAATAGTTTTCGAGATATACATTTTTTATTTAACCTTATTTCTTAATATTATGTATTCCGATAGGATTTTTGGTAAGAGAACATAATCTGAATTCTTTAAATCAATACTTCGGATAGTTTTTGAAATATTAATCTAGTCTGTTAAATTGAATAATGGAAATATGCAGGTCTCACCCCTACCACATTTTTGATGCCTCCTTGGGAGTGGGAAGGTATCCCTTTCATTGGTCACAGAAATAATATAAGGTTACACCCCTACCACTTTTCCAAAGCCTCTTTGGGGGGGGGGGGGTACCCTCACACTCTTACCTCTTTTTCATTGTTTCATGGGGACGGGAAGGTACCCCTATTATTGGTCATGGCATTGAAAAAAGTAAAAAAAAATTGATATCTCGAAACCTATTCGAGAAACCGATTTCAAACTTTCAGATTCGTGTTTCTCATAAAATGTCTGATTGGAAACCGCATTAAAACTTTGTAGCGAGGGATATCGTTATCTTACCGATACTTCACTCGTTGTTTATAGTCGTACAAAACATTTTTACATTTTGAGAATAATAAATTCTTTTATTCGTAACACAGAATGCCATCATATTTTGAAGAAACCTATTAACATAGACCATCATTTCGATGGGTTCTGCAAAGAATAGGTTATCTTTTCGTTCCCGTTAAGAATTAGGCTAACTTCATTTAGCTAAGTTTTCAGGAGGAATAAATAACGTATTATTTTTAAAAGAAGTTTTTTTTAAAGAGTTTTATTCATTTTAATACTTCTACGTGTTTACTAAATTTCATACAAAATAAAGTTAGCCTAATTCTTACCGATAACAAAAAGATAACTTATTCTTCGTGGAACCCATCGATTTATAGTCGTCAGATATTTGGGAAAGTCATTTTGCTTTCTTACTTTTTTTAAATTTGAGATACAATTTTTCTACTTTTTAACAAGCAAATAAAGGAACTTTGAATAATTTTTATATTGTGCCACCGAACACTTCGAAGAGTGGACTTGAAATAAAATATACATTGGTTCATTGAAAACATTTATTGCAATTAAGCCTATTTCAGGATATCTGGGATTTGAGAATGTCAAAGTTAAGGGCCTCCATTGACAATTTTTTGAAAAGTGAAGGATGGCATGCAAGACTGGACCATCTTACAACTATGGAAATTAACAGCGTACGCCCATTACTTCCTCACGCTTTGGATCAAATGCATCGAATGAAAATGGTATTCAGCGTTTTACACAGAGAATTTATCTTTGTGCTAAATTTGTCTCATTTTTAACTATGGATACCCCGCCCCCCACAAAATCTTTTAGGTGTTTTTGAGAATGTGTACTAGACTGACCTGTCGCGCTAAGTATTGGGAATAGGTCTGCAAATAAAGTTGAAAATTTGCCTTTTATTTGTGGAAACTGGAATATGAGAGTACTATTTCAGAAAAACCATCCTCACGGGAAATTTATAACTCCTAACAACTACCCCTTTAGGGTAGTTTTTATAAATACTTATTTTTCTTATAATTCTACCTGTATCTCCTGTGGCTGCTTACGGTCCGAATTAATTCGGACTTTTGTTGTATTAAAGATAAAATTTTGCTTCTTTTCTTGAAAATTTGTTAGAGGGTGCATATCCCTTAAGAGGGTCCCTTTATGAAATAGTATTTTAATATTTCAGTTTTCAGAAATGAAGGAGAAGATTTAAGCTTTAATTTGAGATATTTTCCAAGTATCTAACACGTCAGGTTTGTGTGCTATAATTTATCAAAAGTAGCTAAAAATGTGTTTTTAAGTGTTACAACTCCTGTTTTGTCAAAACTTTCACGTGATGTACACTTTCTGAGGCCAGATTCTTTTTTTAGAACATTGAGCATTTTGGTAGTATATATGTATTTGTAGTACATTACAAGTTCATTTCTTCTCCGTTTTTTCTTAAAAACGATCAATTGTTCAACAATTGTTTAAATAATACGCTTTACTCTATCATTTGTGTGCATATTTAATGTATTTAAGGTTGAAAGTCTCGGTAATCGTGATGTAATCGATAATTTGAATATATTATTAAAAATATATGTTAAAAGTAACATTTAATGATAAAACCCACTTTTTTAAAGCATTTTATAATAGCCAATAGAAATTGCAATTATTAAAATTAAATAAAAAGCAGGAAAATTGGCATCCAGATTACTGGGACTAAGGTCACGATTATTGAGACGTTTACCTTACTTTGTGAAAATCGCTTCCAAAATATCTGTTGTCGAAATTATTTGAAAAAAACTATTAATTAACTAGTTTATTGGGAAACCACTTAAAAAAACACCTAATACTCTACCTCTAGGCTGGTGTGGAAAAGAGTTCATTTTACAAAATATTCTTTCAATTTCTGGCATTACTAACATAAACGTTATAAAACTGATTCTTTTGATAGCATTTTTTATAAGTAATAAATAAACAATGTAAAATCAGTTAATTTGTATTTTTTCATTTATTTTCTTAAGCAGATATTCTATAAGTAATTTTCACAAAATAAATACATAAAATATGCACAAAATTGATACAGTGAAGCATACTATTTAAACGATTATTGAACAACCGATTCTTAAAAAAAAAAATAAATAAAAAAGGGGGCTTGTAATGAACTACAAATACATACATGACACCAAAATGTTCGAATACGGTCGCAGTACATTTTCCAGTACATACAGAGCCTTCCAAATGGAAAGGATCAAAGTTTCATGGTCATAACTCGTGACCCATATGAGCTAAAACATCGTATTTTTTTATTTTACGCAGAATTTAGTTCTCTCTAATTTGTTCTTTTGACATTTTTCTGCAGGATATGTACGAAACGAGCAGTTTTGAAAAATCTTTTGTGGCTATAAATAGCTAAAAATAGAAAAAAATTATATTTTTATAAAGAGTCATAACTCTTGATCTATGAAGACTAAAAGATTATATTTTTTTAGATTTACGCAGAATTTCTTGACCTGAAACTTTTTCTCTTGCACAACTTATGTAGCTTCAAGTAGAAGTGAAGTATTTTGAAAAAACTGAACACGAGCAGTTTGCCTTGAAAAATAGGTCAAAAGCGGTCTACTTTGTGAGGCTATAACTTATTATCTATTAGCGCTATATCATTTTATTCTTGTTTAGAATTACTTGAAATTGCGTCTACTTCAATTCAACTTTTATCATTTTTTTGTTGTAAAATTAACAGGTTCCAAAGTACAAATGCAAACTTCAGAATTGTGTTTTTTCGCCTCTTTTTTCAAAAAATTCCGGATTCTTTGAAGGACTCGGCACCTATTGAAGAACGAAGGTTTTCTTTGCCATAACATTTTTTTAGAATTTTCTCTAGTTTAATTTTAGGGTCGAAAATTTTGCTTTAAAATGCAACGGGAGGGAACAGTCGATGCAAACACGATTGTTAGAACTTCTTTCAAAAATATCTCTGGGACTGACTGGTGTCATTTCTAGAAAACTTAGAATCTTAATCAGAATCAAATAAAATAAACTGTTTTAGAAAAAAACTGCGCATTACCTACTTAATACGGTGTAAACGTACGAGATGCCTCAACTAACCTTATATACTTTTCGTGTAAACTCTGTATATCTTTCCTTTCTTTACATCTCCATATCCCTACTCCATAACCTAATACCGGCCATACCAGCGAATCAAATGAACACATTCTCCTTCTCCAATTTTCTTGAACCTCCTTTCTTTTATCCTTTCTTTTATATGAGCTCTATGATCCCCATCTCCCCGTCCATTCATTCTTTCTTCCCCTTCCTTTTCTAAACCTCATTATCTTTGCCTTTTCCACATTTAAATTCAACTTTTTCCCATCTAAGTATTTCTCTAATACTGTTACCAACCAGAAACTATCTCCTACTTACTCTCCTATCTTTACCCTGATTTTTGTCTCTCTAAAAATTTCAGATACTCTCTTTATTAATTCCTCTCTTATCCTTATCCTTTAAGTCCACGAATATTGCTATCATTGCTCCTTATTCCCTGTTAATCCTCTAATGGATAATGTGTACTCTAGTACACATTATCCATGCGCATTCCTTTGGTTCCGTTCCTTCATATTTCCATACTTTACTTGGAATCTCATCTATACTAGGTGGCTTTCCATCTTTCATTATTCCTAACACCTTGACTATTTCTTCCCTTGCTTTGTCCTCTTCCTCATATCTTTCTCAGCCATATTTTCCTCCTTTCCTAACTTTTCTCTCTACTCCTAGCAAATCCAAAAAATATTGTTTCCATTCTACCATCTCAATATCTTGGTTTACTCTTTATCATCATTTTCTCTCTCTATTTACTACATTTCAACCTCTTCTTCTGTCCTAACCTTCTCCGCCTCTCCCTCAAAACTTTTATTTTCTTCCTTTTTTTGACAAAACAAATTAGTATACTTCTTTTTTCTTATTTATACATTCATTCCTTAATCCCATCGCCATTCCTCCTATTGATCTGCTCTTTTTATCCTTCCTCTTTGCATTTTGAACTTGCTATTTGTAACCTCTTGGTAACCTTCCCCTTACTCTTTCATAGCCTTTTTCATCCAGCCACATCTCCATCAGTATTACTACAGCCTACTGTGTCAAATTTCTTATGAACTCTCTGTCCTTTCTCTCCAATCCTGCTATATTCCAGTAACAAATTCTGCATTCTTTCCTAAATTCGTTTCTTGTCTTTTTTTGCTTCTCACTATTTCTTATTTGCCTATCCCACTCCTTTCGCTCCTAGTTTCCTTTTTCTTTCTTTTTTTTTATCACTTCTCTCTTATATTCCTATTTCTTTAGTTTCACGTGTACCATTCTCTCCCCTTTTCGCTCTTCCCTTCCTACACTTCGCACTTCCTCTATCTCTACCTTAGCATCAATCCGTTTTAGTACTGCTTATACTCCTTTCTACAGCTCCTTCCTTCTAATCTTAGAACATTTATCACTGTGTTTCTTTTTTTCTTCCCTCCCTTTCTTTTCTATTCTTTGTTCTATTTTTCTCAGCCTTTCCTGGTCTGTATTCCTACTCTCGCCCTCTCTAAACTCCCGATTTGAGCTTTCTACTTTATTTATCTTACCTTGCATCTCCTCTACCTTTTTATTAGTATCTTTCTGCCTTTCTAGTTTTTGTTCCAATGTCTGAATCCTCTTCTCTTATTTTTCCCTAATTTTTTCCTATTTCTTTATTTCTTTCGTAAGTTCATCCATTTCCCGCTTAATTTCTTTCCTTATTTCCTCTCCCCATTTCTCCTGCCTTTTCTTCATACATCCATATTACATCTATCATAACATCGCGAATTTCTTCAAGTCTATCCTCTTTAGTTGGATCTTTAGTTTCATCTGCGTTTCCTTCAGTCCTCTTAATATTCTCATCCTTCTCTACAAAATTATGCTTTTCCGGGGCGATCGGAACATTTTTGTATATTTTAAGCTTGAACCGATATCAATCTCTCTTTTTCTACCGTTTTTCTGTACGTTCTCCTTGCCTTCCTTTCTTTGTTCTCTTTCTTCGGTGTGCTAAAAAATTCCTGCTCTAAATCTTTTTTTTTTTCGATCTTACTCGCTTCGCTAACCATTAATCCAATTCAAACGCTCCTGCCTCCTATCTTTTTCTGCTTCTATCTATCGTCGCGTCCTGGTGCCTCCACGCTGCTACTATCAACCCGATCCTCCCACCCTGTCACAAATCTCAAATCAAACCATACGTCAACTTCAACACAAATCTGTCACAGTCCTAAAAAATATCAGAAAAACTCTGCATCAACAATTCCCGCTACCTCATACTTTCATGCTGGAAACAGAAGTCCACGAGACACTCGTAATTGACTAACAATTCGTACTTTAGTTAGATTGGTTTTAAGTTGTAGGTAAGCTTCTGTGGAACCCAGATGTCTTAGGTTTTTAAACATCTTATTATAATTCGAAGTAATAACTCTATCTATAAATGTGCAAAAAAGATTATTTGACCATTTAGTGAGAAGGTTACTTTTTTCTGCAGAAACCACCCCTAGGTTGGTCCACTGTCTGCACCACGCATTCCTCTCGCCTACTGATTCAAGCAAGGATCTCATCTGAGAATCCCAGTTGAACTTGAAGCTTAATCCGCTCTCTTGATCCAACTCACAGAGCCTTCTAAAACATGTTTTGGACAATCTATGTTCTTCCATGCTAACGAGAGAGATCCACCAATTATAAGCTCTTGTAAAATATTTAAAACTGGTTTGTTCGATCCCTGTTTCCACCCAAGCTAGGTCAACTCCTGTAGGGAAAAACAGCACCGTCACGATCTAGGATGCGCGGGCCAAAAAGCAATTATGGGCACAGAAATAGTTTAAGGTCCGATGCAGATGGCGTTATTTCAGTTTTGAAATCGGTATGCGGGGTGCAGAGGGAGCAGTGGCCACATACGTTACCGTCATACTGCTCAGTAGGACTGCAATGTATGGAAAGAACGGGAAACAAAGGCTGGGCAGCCCCCTAGAGGGGAAGGCAGCCCGGGTCCAGCACCTCGGCAGCCCCCACGCTATGAGGACCCTTTCACTGTCATGAGATTTGAGGCTGTTTCAATAAATAAAATCCTAAAGACATGGCTCAATTCAATTCTAATTATCTGAATCATTTTCTCGATGTAATTTTAAGAAAATGAAAAAAAAAGTTGATGAAAATCGGTTAACATTTCGTGTAATCAAGCATATCCTTTAATACATGCAAAATTACAAGAACTGTCAACTGGCATTGAAGATATTAACCGATTTTCAGCAACTTTCTTTTCTCAACCGGTTCTAATTCTCTCGCGTGAAGCATGCAACCTTCCGCATGACCCACAGTCAAGTTTCCCGCTTGGGTTCTAGCAGAGGGAAAAAAATGGTAGGGTGGCGGCCCTGCCCCTCCCTGAAAACTGCAAAAAAAAGTTTGGAAATCGCTGTACTAAGCCACACAATTATATTTTAGCCAACCGTATTCATTAAAATAAAAAAATACTGGCGCACACAAGAGTAGCATGTACACGTGCACTAATACATGATAACTGCTTGGTTTCTCTGCCCGATTTTAAAAAACGTTGATATCCTCCAGATGTCACAAACCCCAGATGTCTACCCCTACAGAGCAGTAGCGACCAGAATTTCACTTAAAAGAGTATTAATCGCATCCCATGCGTAAACAGAAAGGAACTATTTTCGTCTTTTTTGGATTTAGCTGGAGACCATTAATAGCACAATATTCTTTAAGGATTTTTATTTTGTGTCCAGCGTTATACTATGACGTAGCAAAAATTAGAATGTTGTCTGCAAACAGAAGCATAATCAGGGTTCGAGCTGTGGACAGCTCCGCTCCCTTCGCCCCCTTCCTAAAAATGAATTAAATTATAGCAGCTATATACATAAGGAAAGAAAGTGGACTGGGACTGTCACCCGGCAGGACCCCTTGCGATACTTCGAATTTCTGTGAATAAGAGCTACCACAATTGAACTTCAATTTGGCGTTTCTATACAGAGAGCGCAAAATTCTTATAAACCTTTCACTAACTCGTAGGGCATAAAGCTTGTTCCATAGTTCTCGTGGCTGACAGAGTCAAACGCTCGTTTGAAATTCACGAAAATCGAACAGGGACCTTCATTATTTAAAACTGATACAAATCGGGGTGGAAATAGGTGCCGATAAAAATCAAACCACTCGGTAGTACTTATAATTATACAGGGTGAGGAAAAAGTATGGGAACCTCCGAAAATCTCAGAGGGTTGGTCATAAAAAACTGGTAAATGTCAGGTCTTATGTAATTTTCAACGAGAAATCCAGTGATTACCTTGGATTTGTCCTTATCATTAAAATTCTTTTCTAACCACTTGTTATGCGCGATTTTCTTGCAAGCATAATTTTACATTTATTTTTACCTCTAGAGGTCACGTCGCCCTTGGACCACTAAGATTCTGGCCATAAATTGTTCATTAAGCAATTTTGAACTTCGTATTTTACCACAGTTGTAGTATTTGTGTTCGGAGTGCGGTGTATATATTGAGTTTTGTCATTTTTGGGCTCCTTTGTGCTTAAAGTATTGTTTTCTAGTTTCGAAGTTCAACAACTCTTGTGAATCTGATTAATATACGTATATCTAACGATGGGTGCTTGTCCTGAATGCAATCAAACAATCTCTAGAGGATCTCCGGGCGCTGTTTCCTGCAAAAAATTCGGTGTCTTTAGCCACTTGACGTGCGTCAATGTCGGATGGTCAAAAAAGGCATTCGATGATCTGAAAAAGGGTTTAATTGATTTTATTTGCGTAAACTGCAAATTACAAAATACTAGCGACACGTCTTCAGATATCGATCAAAGCTCCTTGCCGATTTCCAGCACAGATGTCGACCCTGCCGGCAAAGATTAGGCAGCTAACCCTTCAATTACAACAGTTTCTCCTGTCACTGTTACGGTCCTGCCGCCTGGATACATTGAGGCCATACACAGTGCGGTATTATAGACACAGGGAGAAGCGGCGGTGCAGGCGCAGGAACAGTTGAGAAACATTTTCAAGGAATTTGAAACCAAGCAGCGTGAGTGCATTTCCAAGATTAATACTACAGTCCAGGAAATAAAGTCAGATGTTTCTGATAATTCTCGTAAAATCAATCTGCTTGAAAATTCAACTACAAGTAACAGGGAAGATGTGTCTAAGATTAAAACGGAGACCAACTCGCTGAAATCGAAGGTCACCTCTCTTGAAGTTTCTCTTAATTACCAGGAGCAAGCTGCGTTGCAATACACCCTTGAGATTCACGGGTTACCTGTTAAGCAGAATGAGGATCTTCCATCGGTCCTCGAACCGGTTGCTAAGGCACTTAATGCTCCCTTTGCTAAAGATGATATTCTAAATGATTATCGCATTCGTAAATCACCAACATCTAATTCACTGCTTCCACCTATCATAGTTGCTAAATTCAGTAAACCGTTATCAAGGGATAAGTTCATCTGTTCATAGCTGTCTCTGAGTCCTGATTGACTCCTAATATACCTTCTAAGTCTCGTGACAATTGCCAACTATTCACTCTTTCGAAGAGACAGGGACGAGAGAAGGGGTGGTGGAGTTTGTCTTCGTTTGTCTTCGACCGAATTTATCTTTTTTGAAGTAAAATCAACTTCAGATAGTGCTTTCGTGGGAGTAGTTTATAAAACACCCAATGCCTCTTATGGCACGGATCTTGAAACGGTGATTTTTTCACTTATCCCTAACTTTAATAATATTAGCCTTAACGGAGATTTTAACACTAACTTAAATCTCGCTTCCAATTATTCGAAATATCTAACATCGTTAGTGTACCTTCAGGACTCTCGATTGTACCTCATGATTCTACTAACCATACTGATCGCTTCAGTTCTCGTCTTGACTTAATGATTGTAGATGATATTGCTAAGGTTGTTTCCTACGAATAACATACTATCCCTTTTCTCTCTGACCACGACTTGATTAATATTATATTTAAATTTTCTTACAGTACAAATACAAAAACAAACCAAAGATTGGTGCGAAATCTCTCTAAAATTGACGAGCATTCATTCCACGAACATCTAATGACGTATGATAGGGAAAAAATATTACTAGATAGAGATAAAGATAATAAAATCGACGCTCTGACTAACCGCATAACTGTCACCGCATTCAACCAATTTTCTCCACTACACGTTCCTAAAAACTTCAGTAAAGCTGCTCCCTGGATCACATCCGAAATTAAAAATCTGATGAGGGAACGTGATGGCAAACGCCGAATTGCAAAAAGAACCCAAAGCAGTACAATAATAGCTCAATTTCATAAACTCAGGAACTTAGTTCAAACTAAGAATAGAGATGCGTTCAATCAATACTATTATAATGAGATTGCACATAGAGACAAAAAAGAGGACATTTGGCATCTCCTTAGATGTCCACACCTAATCTCTCCCAAGCACGAATCTATTGATAGTAATTTTCCGCCTGGGGACTTTTTTAAGACTTTTTTTACATTTCCCGTCCCATACTTACCATCATCATCTTCCACTATTCTTCTTAATTCAACATTTAATGACTCTGACTTTTTTTTCTATGACATCTCACCTGAATTACATCTGGAAAAAACACTTCAAATCAAATCGAATGCCACCGGAACTAATGGTATATCAATCAAAATTATTAAACTTGCCCTTCCAATTAAATTATTGAACTTGCCCTTCCCAAGATTTAAAAACCTTATTCTCCAAAAGACTTCCGGCCAATTTCTATTTTATGTGCACTGTCTAAACCACTTGAAAAAATTGTTCACATGCAACTTTCAAAATTTCTAGATAAATCTACGGCCATTGACCCGATGAAATCAGGTTTTCGGTCGAAACATAGCACTCTTACCGCTTCACTTAAATTAACGATGGATTTTAAATTAGCAATGGATAATAGGGAGATCACGATTGTTGTCTTGTTTGATTTTTCAAAGGGTTTTGATATGGTTAACCATAATTCACTTCTACATAAGTTAAAATCTTTCAACATGTCAAACTCTGTCATCAAATGGTTCAGATCATATTTTAATACTCGGTCTCACAGAATTATAGATAGTAGTGGTGGGCTTACTGACTGGTTGGAGGTCAAGTGTGGAATTCCTCAGGGCTCCATTCTGGCACCCCTCCTTTTCAATTTGTTCACCTCTGACCTTGGAAGTGAACTTCAATATTGCAGCTACCACAAATATGCTAACGGTTCTAAAATTTACTTATCCGGATCTATTTCCTCATTAAGTAAATTACTTGTTCTAGCCCAGAAGGATATCGATCACGTTATACTCTGGGCCTGGAAAAATGGACTTATCATTTTCGCCCCTTCGTATCGAGAATTGCACTATACATTTTTCGGAAGTGGTTAAAGATCTAGGATATTTCCTTAACCGTACCTTGTCCTGGTAAAAACAAGTACAAAGTATCTCGAGGAAAACATACAGAATTCTACATCAACTATATAGGAAAAAGGACTCTTTACCTACCTCCACCCGGATACTTCTGGTTAAGAGTTTAACCTTGCCTCATTTTGACTACGGTTGTTTAGTATATGATGATTTGACCGAAGATTTAAATTTAAAGCTCGAGCGTGTGTTAAATGCCTGTGTCCGTTTTATTTACAATTTTCCTGAATACGAACACATCACTCCGTACAGACTTAAGGCTGGTCTGCTTAATGTTACCAAGAGAAGACAATTCTTTATGGGTAATTTTCTCTACAGTCTTTTCCAAAACAAAGCTCCTGAATATCTATTTAACCTTTTCCAATTTGTGGACATAGACCTTCCAGCACAGTCTAAGCTTCGTGAAAGACATAAAATCCTTAAGATTCCTTTACACAGAACGTGTCAGATTCAACGATCATTTATAGTAAGAGGTGCCCGGTTATGGAATAAAGTACCATTCGATATTAGAAATGCACCTTCCCTGTATCATTTAAAAAATCTTTGTTTCAAATATTTGTACAATAACTCGAACCCAACTCTTGAAATTACTCATTGGTAATCTCTCGTATCTTATTCTCGAACATTAAAACTTCGAAAATCCTTTTTTTTCTTAAATTTTGTAAATATTTTTTTCTTATTCACACAGTTTTTCCCTATTTATTTCTACTTAACCATGCACATGAGCTACTAATTAATCACTCAATCGTACTTAATATAAAATAATATCATGCCTAATTCAATGCGTATTATTAGGTTAACTACATAAATTTATTTATTCTATTTAGTTTATATACTCAATTAGGGTAGGGTGGGGCGAGATGAGCATAGGGGGTAAGATGAGTCACTTAATTTTATCGTAGGTGATAATTTATTTTGTAAATGTTTTTTGAATTAATATCAGGAAAAACATTATCAAACTTCTTTTTTGAGAATTTTTCGCTTAATATTGAATAAATCTGGAAAAAATGAAAGTAAAAATGTTAAGACCTCTATTCTGCTATTTTGCATTTGTGTAGAAGGTTCAAGAATCACGCAAAATCACATATTAGATGTTTTTCTAGTGGTTATTTAGATAGCTTATTTATTAGACCTTAAGTTTTCAACAAATTTATATATAATTTTAAATCCGAAATAGTTGAAATTTTGATTTGACTAAAAATGTCATATAGGGCGGAATGTGCCACTGTTCTGGGGCGGAATGAGCCACCTCTTCCTGTGCATTAACCTAACCTCTTAGTGTAGCAGTCAGTAGGTTAGGATGCAGTGTTTAATATTATAAGGTTGTGCAGGGTATTAATAATGGTGAATATGATATGCGAAATATCAATATGATATGCGAAATTCACAAGTTATCATTATTTGAACTTTCAGAATCTAATGAAGATCACTTTTTTGAAATGCTCAAAAGTAATGATTATTTATTCATTAGAATCTGGATGTTTTATTATGAAGTTCATAATTGTTCATACTTTGACTGTGTAATATCCGAAAAATATTAATTACTTATTTATCCGGGAAACATGCAAAAATGTTAAACAAATTGCATTTACAAGAAAAAGGTATCTCCGAAATGAAATTTTTTCCTAAGCAATTTTGCAATATCTCACGAAAATTTCAAAGTGGACCGTCAATAAGTGTTTGAGAGATAAAGCAAATAATGTAGAGCCGGGTTACTTTGAGCGCGAGCTGCTGCATCGTCTTACCCAGTCTACCACGAGCATGTAAAGTCGAGTTCGTTAACTTACGTAATCGTGGATATTTTCCCAAAGGC
>NC_046666.1:92849454-92862273 GCF_010883055.1 Belonocnema kinseyi
AATTCGTATAAGCTGTAGTATTGTGAAGGAAAACATTTCTATACAGCACAGTAAAATCGTTAGATACGAATTTCCTTATCTATTTCGTTTTTCGTTTCAAAGTTCGCTTTGATACATTTTTTGAAAAGCTAACATATTCAAAACTAGGACAAGAAAAGTAAATTTTTACTTTTAATTGGTAATTTTGCACGGGTTCGATGTAATGCAACTTTTGTGTCCCTTTACTGTTACACAATTTTCAAATCGAACTTTTAAAAATTCAGCAGCTGCTTCATAATCTCTTTCATTTTTGTAAATCACCGATACGTTAGAAAAACACCCGTCATTCTTTGCCCATTCATACAATTCCAATGCCGAACTTATTTGACTATCTGCACTAATTTGTAGACTTGCTCTTCGTGCTTTTCTTTTTAGAGCCGCACCTGCTCCGTCACAAGGGCCTTTTCCATGTGCGGTGGCTTGAAAATGCCACTTTGCAAAACGACCGAAGTATTGCTCATGGTGATAAATAGTTGAAAAATGTTTCGCGTTTTTAAATTGCTGGGGCGCTCCTTCCGAAAAATAAATGCATTCACTCAGATTTGGATAGAAGCTCGAAAGAAACTTGTTAAATTCTTGTAAAAATACGTAAATTGCGACTGAGTCGTGTTTTTTACAGTCCGAAATAAAAACTAAAGTCTTGTGCTGAATTGAACCATCATTTTTGAAATAAAAAAATATTGGGAAAATTGTTGCCTGGTCGTTATTCCAATGAACACCAGGGACAGCATTTTGGATAACAAACGCATAATTTTCTGCAAAATCAGAAATTACAAGACACTGCTCATCTTGCAAAATTTACTCAAGCCAACTTTCATATTAGTATTTTCCTTGATGAATTTCAAGTATATTTCTTTCAAGTTTCCCAATATTAAACGTTTTTGGAAAAGAACGGATTTCCCATTTATGTTCACCGATTTCGTATCTTTTTGCCCAGGCATTGGAGAACTAACATCGTCGTATTCATAAAACTCTTTAATTTTAGTTTCTGTTTCGGCAGAAATAACTTTACCTGCAATTAAATAAACTGATAATTTTGAATTAAAACAATTTTCAACATGGCTTACGTTAAATGTTTATGCAGATAACAACTAATAAAATTAATTAATGATAAATGACTTCAAAATTCGAACTACTGCTAACCAACTCTGTTGGGAGGTGTTGAAAAAATCTCCTCTCTCAGTGTCAACTCTCGAGCTTTGCGTATGAAGTAACGCGAAGTATTCATTAATTTAGCTGTCTTACGCACAGATCATTTTGTTCCCAAAACTGTCAATATTTGAATTTTCTCTTGCTGGCTTTTATTTGGGTCATGAAACTTTGCTTTCAATTCAGAAATAAACTGAGGACTATGTTCATATTCATCCTACAATGAGTAAACATGACACAAATATTTAAATGTAAAAAACATTGATAATTAATGAAAAATTTCCAAAACATCAATTTACTTTGGATTCAGAATCGGAAAGCGAAAAAATGTCGTCATCTGAGATGTCAGGGTCAGAGTCACTTGAATTCTCAGGGTTAGAGTTCAAGTCATTTGACGTTTTTATTGTGTCTGAATAAATTAATCACATACATAAAAAAATAATAACGAGATTTGGAGATAATTTGACCAACTAATAAAGCAAGTACTCACTCGTTTCTCTAATGCATTGATTCCCGATTTTTTTTCTACATGGTGCACACAAAACATCGCTTGATCTTAAAAATTGTAATTTCTCTAAGATCAATTTTGACGGGTGGCGTAAATTGGTCCTTTGACTTTTTAAAGAGTGCGTTTTTTCATTGAAGGGATTACAACACTGGGTTTTTAATTTTATCACCGACATTTTTAACAAAAAATGAAAAATGCAAAATGAAACACTGCGTGAGTGAAACTCAACTGCCGACTGTCAGAAATCGACGCATCTAAGGAAAATGGCAAATGTGCAAAACATCGTGTTTTGTTTTGGTCATGGTGTCAACAAGCAAGATCTTCGCCACCGCTAGACACAATCTTAGAACAAGGTCGCACGTGTGTCGGTCGAAGTAACACGGCTCTACATTATTTGTCATATCTCAAAAACTTATTGACGGTCCACTCTGAAATTTTCGTGAGATACTCTCTGAAGTATATTGCAAAATTACATAGGAAAAAATTTCATTTCGGAGATACCTTTTTCTTGTAAATGCAATTTGTTCAACATTTTTGCATGTTTCCCGGATAAATAAATAATTAATATTTTTCGCATATTACACTGTCAAAGTATGAACAATTATGAACTTCATTATAAAACATCCAGATTCTAATGAATAAATAATTGTTACTTTTGAGCGTTTCAAAAAAGTGATCTTCACTAGATTCTGAAAGATCAAATAATGATAACTTGTGAATTTCACATATCATATTGAAAAGAAAAAATGCATGTCTTCTATTTTTGTGTTAAAAGTTAAAATCAAGAAAAATATAACTTTGAGTGAATTTAAATTTTAGTGGTAAATCTGACATGGAATGACCCATATATAATGCTTTACTTTCAAGCACTGAATTAGCAGATTTTAAATACTGACGTGAAAAGGACAGCTGTGCTCATCTCGCCCCACCCTACCCTATAAGATTAATCAAGTACTCTACCGATCAGTGCTTGCACATATTTGTAATGACCTTGTTTTATCCTGTTCCTTAGAGGGCTATTTAGCCCTAGGAACTTTTTTTAATAAATACAAATACATACATATCAATAGACACATTCGTAAAAACCTGTTTTTCGGATTCTGGGGGTCTCAAAACGTGGACATTTGACAAAAACAGGGGGGGGGGGGTCAAATTTACACAAATATAATACCTTCTCTGATGAGAATGTAATAATAATGATTAAAGTAATAAAATTTCGGTGAGAATTGGTGCGAAAATGCATGGCATTGCCTGAATTTGGTGCCTGAAGATAATTGAATATTAACCTGTCAACACCATTTGTTTCATAAAAATTATTTCTATTTATGTGGATTTTACCATAAAAATTAATTTAGAACTCATACCGGTAACATTGTTATAAACAATGATAGCTCCAATTGTAGAGAATCCTGCAAAGAATAAAATGACGCCTTGATCATTAGGATTAAGTGAGAATTGTAACTTTTCCCTAAAGGGGAAAAAAACCAAACTCTCAATAACTACTCTTAAATAAACAATTTTTACCTACATTCTTTTTTTCTGAAGTACACTTAGATTCCTTCACCATGCTTTGGAGAAATTAATAATACATCTACTGTTGTCAATTTTAATGATTGTCGACTTGATTGATTGTACGTATTGTTCATCCTTAAAAGTCGATTTTTTTATCATTTTCATTTTTTTCAGATCATTCTTCCTTTTTTTATCAGTAATTCGTTCCATAACATTACCGTCATGGATAAAATTTGAATTCGAATATAATTATATTCGGTTGGCTAGAATTGTCTCTATTTTTTAAAACTTAAATGTGTTATAACCATTTTTTCGATTTAGGTCATATAAACAATTCTTGTTTGTTATTTTCTGGAATTGTTTTCTAAACCTTCTTCACGAAGAAATATGAAATAAAAACGAAAATCCAAATTTAAAAAATCTGAATTGTTTTTGTTTCGAAAACTATTGATTATAGAGAAATTTTTGGAACAAAAATAGTTGCGGTTTAAAGAAATCTATAAGCCTTTTATAAATGTGTATCATGAAAAATTAAGAACTTTATGGACAAAGTTTTTATGAAATGCACTATTTCATTTTGGTTAGGATAGATAAACTTTTCAGTTTGTTGTACAACCAACACGCCGTACTTATCTAAAAGCCAGAAGTCCGCCGGTCTCTTTTTCCCTGGGGATTTTACACTATTCATTTACTTGGCTGACTGTCTGTGCTGGTCTTCCTTAAAAAATAAAATGTTTTTCGCCGCGAAACTTAGATTTTCATTCAGTTTACAGTAAAATCGCTGTTTTGCAACCGCTTTACGACTTTCGTGTGAAGCCATCGTGAACCTGACTGATCATGAACATTGGCCAAGAGTTTTTGCAGAGAATTGTTACCTTGCATTAGCATTAGTAGAGGCAGGAGTGGTTGTGTCATGAAACAGAACGTGTACGTCTCGAAAAAGTGGACGTAGAAGCTCTGGTAAAGTCAAAAAGCCAGACAACTCAGCGGCGCCACTAACGAAGGCGCCACTAACGAAAAACAAAATGTCATATAATGCATATTTTTTTGCTCTTTTTTACAAAAAAAAATAACATTTTTTGCTCCATTAGTTTTCGAGAAAACAGGGCGGCGCCCTCTACAAAAATCATTCAAAAGTCAATAAAATAAAAAAATGAATAGGTTAGATTTTTTTGCAATTTTTTTTGCTTTACAATGAGCTATGAATCGCTTTTATAAAGTCAACTCTTATTTAAAAAAACTACCCCCGTGTAATGAAAAAACATACTTAAAAAAAAGTATTAGAAAAACGACTATGCTAGAGTGTTTTTGCTATTTTTTTGCTTTACAGTGATCTATGAATCGCTTTTGTAAAGTCAACCCTTGTTTAAAAAAACTACACCCTGTAATGAAAAAAAGTATTTCAAAATGACCATGCTAGATTTTTTTTATATTTTGTTGCTTTGCAATGAGCTATGAATCGCTTTTGTTAATTCGACCTTTATTTACAAAAACTACCTCCTGTACCCTACCGAAAAGAATCTTTGAGTATATACTAAAAATTCTTTAGGTTAAAGAAGCTCAGGGAAGGCACTCAGGTAGATATTTTTAAAGGTCCAGGAAGCTCGTTTAAATGGTCTGAAGGCTTTAAAATATACTTTCCGAAATTAAATTAAGAATACGATCATAAATAACAAGCAGAGAGGCTATCTCAATAGAGTAGCCGACACTCAAGGGTCCTTTGTTAAGCTTTCAGATTAAAATTTAGAAGTAGATTTTTTTAAATTTCATTGTTAACAGCCTAAAACATAATATTTCGGAATCTACGGGTTTCGATGACTTCAGATATCTAACTTTTTTTAATGCTTAAAATTGGAATTAATAGAACGTTTCTCGTAAATGGAATGAGATACGCCAAAAAAGACAACATTTTTGAATTCAACTAGAAAATTGTGTATCAGTATATAAGTTATAATTATAAATAAGTATAATGATAAAATTAATCAATTAAAAAAAAGTGTTAATAATTTGAAGAGAAATTCAAAAAGGGTGAGCGGATTAGCCACGACCAACTACTGTAAATAACTCTGCCCGCCCGGTACGTGACGAATACAAAAGGAACATTATATTACCGTCGCACCACTCTTAAAACGACCACTAAAAGGATCTTGAAAAGGACCCAAATCTCTCAAACTATCTCCGAGACTATTTTGTTTCAAATCGACTCTGTTTATAGACTCAAATAGGCCAAGCTATTTCGCTAAAGAAAACTCAGAGATTTCTTTCGGTGGGGTAATGAAAAAAAGTATTTTAAAAAAGTATTAAACAGATGACTAGGTTAAATTTTTGTGCTATTATTTGCTGTCAAATGTGATATTAAACGCTTTTGTAAAATCAACCCTTATTTTAAAAAGCGACCCCCTATGGTGCACAGATGTATTTAAAAAAATGAAAAAATCAAGATGAAAAACATTTGTAAACCATGACGTCCCCACACCCTTTTTTTGTAGGTTAATTCAAAAAAGTTTTAATTTAGCAAAATGTGATTAATTTGCATAGCGCTTAGGAAATAGTATCGATTTTTTCAGTGTCAGATTCCTCCGGCTTTTTTCCTAGGATAAGAAATATTTTGCCTTCAAAATCTGGAAAATGATAGCGAACATGCTAACGGACGTCCCCACACACTTTTTTTTGTGTTTTTTTTTTATCAAAAAATTTTTGATATTTCTAACAACGTGCTTGTATATTTCGAGGTTATGTGTGTCACAATTCACTTGAGTGTTGCTTCCAAAGTACACCATATTTTTGGCCGAAAACTTGGACTTACAAATAAACATAGTAACTAATCTCCCAGAAGTAATCTTGTTTGCAGGCAATCAAAAAAGTTGATTTCATAAATAATTTTCAGATTATCGGAAAGGCAGAGATGAAAAACGACGTAACCTCAAAATAATGCATATGCGTAAAATTTTTATTTAGCACAATAAATTTTTTTGTTATTATCCTTCAAAAAAGAGTCCGGGGACGTCCGTTATGATATTTTATAGCATCTCCGAATTCAGTTTTTAAAAATTTTAATTTTTGTGGAAAAAAAGCCGGGGAAACTGTAAATATCACATGCTCTTAACTGTTGGGACTTTTGTCCTCCTGATTGTTGTGCTCTCTCATTATTCTCCAGTCATATCAATCGCTTTTGTAAAATTAACTCTTATATAAAAAAACAATATCCTGTAATGAAAACACGCATTGAAAAAAAGTCTATATCTACATAGATAGAACTTACTTATAAAATAGTAACATCCCTACCGAAAAGAATCTTTGAGTATATACTAAAAATTCTTTAGGTCAAAGAAGCTCAGAGAAATTCTCCGCAGGCACTCAGGTAGATATTTTTAAAGGTCCAGGAAGCTCGTTTAAATGGTCTAAAGGCTTTAAAATATCCTTTTCGAAATTGAAATAAGAATACGGTCATAAATAACAAGCAGAGAGGCTATCTCAATAGAGTAGCTGACACCCAAGGGTCCTTTGTTAAGCTTTCGGATTAAAATTTAGAAGTAGATTTTTTTTAATTTCATAGTTAACAGCCTAAAACATAAAAATTCGGAATCTACGGGTATCGATGACTTCAGATATCTAACTTTTTTTTTAATGCTTAAAATTGGAATTAATAGAACGTTTCTCGTAAATGGAATGAGATACGCCAAAAAAGACAACATTTTTGAATTCAACTAGAAAATTGTATATCAGTTTATAAGTTATCGTTATAAATAAGTATAATGAGAAAATTCATCAATTAAAAAAAATTGTTAATAATTTGAAGAGAAATTCAAAAAGGGAGAGCGGATTAGCCACGACCAACTACTGTAAATAACTCTGCCCGCCCGGTACGTGACGAATACAAAAGGAACATTATATTACGGCCGCACCACTCTTAAAAGGACCACTAAAAGGATCTTGAAAAGGACCCAAATATCTCAAACTATCTCCGAGACTATTTTGTTTCAAATCGACTTTGTTTATAGACTCAAATGTGCCAAGTTATTTCGCTAAAGAAATCTCAGAGATTTCTTTCGGTAGGGATGGTACATTTAAGTGTAATTATTTCGCACCCCTATTCGTTACAACAATAATCGCCGCAATACATATCATTTTCCAGTCTATGTGTGTATTAGGGTGGTCCAAAAATGAATGGCAAAATTTTTTTGCAGACCAGAGGGCAACGACCCCCCCCCTCCCCCCATTTTATTCCAAATCCGAAAAAAGAAATTCCCTAATTTCTTATTTTAACAGGTGCCAGTTTTTACTTGAAGTTTCCCATGTAAAATGCATGGGTAAAAATCACTTTTTTGAGTTTTTAGAATAATTTTTTAGGGTTTAGACAAATGTGACGGGAGAGTATGGGGGCCCGTAGGGAATTATCCAACGGAGAATTTCATCTATCAGGCATATGGGTTTGACACCCCTAACACATCCCGACGAGTACCTGAAAACTACCCTTAAAACCAAAAATGTCAATTTTTCATGAAATCGACCTTTTGAACACTGTGTTTTCGTATCTTTTTACTTTAAATTATTAATATTGGTCTAGTGGATATAATTATTATTATTGTTTAATTAATCTTGAATTATTTAAACAAATTTCATTTGCTTAAACAATTAAAAAATAATGAACCAATTTTATTGAATATTCCACTAGACTAACAGTAATAATTTTGAAGGGGAAAAAATGTTAGGAAACAAAAATTTTAACAAATTTCATTTGTTTAAGTAATTAAAGATTAATTAATCAATGATAATAAATATTCCATTAGACCAATATTAATAATTTTAAGTAGAAAAAGACCAAAACACAGTGCTCAAAATATCGATTTCATGAAGAATTGACATTTTTTTTGTTTTAAGTGTAGTTTTCAGGTACTCGTGGCATTTAACTAGAAACGTCTTTCCGATTAATTATAATAATTAAATTTTAATGATTTATTATTTAAACTACTTTCATGAGCAAATTAAGAGTTTGGGCATTTTTTTAAAAGTAGGCTTAATTTTTTTACGGAATCAACAAAGATTATATTTCCAATCACTTTTTACTGTGACACTTTGAAAATTTACACTAATGAGTTATTATTAAAATAAATTCCATAAACAAATTCAGAACTTAACTGTTTTTTAGATTTTTAACTATTTGAACATTTTAAACAAATTAGTTTTTATAAGAAAATGTATGCACTATATATTTAATAAGAATTAAAAAAGAAATTAACACTTTATAATAGTAAAAACTTTCGTTTTCATTAGTTTCAGTAATTATTTCTTTTTATTCATTTCTTCCAGTAATTTCATAATAGTCTGTCTGAATTTTCGTAGAATTTAATTACATTGCGGCTACAAACGAGTTTATTCGAATTACTCGCAGTTGCCTAAACATTTGGCCAGATGAGAGGAAAACTGCAGAAAACCATCTTCCGAGTTTGGCCGGGTTTTCAAAATTCGAGTGCACAATCCGGTCGTACCTCGTAGATGGTCACCCATCCAAGTGCTAGTTGCGCTCGAAATGGCTTGACATTTGGACTCTTCTTGACTCGAGATCATTTACCATGTATTTCTATGAAAATTGATAAGCAACGACATTTCATATGTTTTTTCTAAACTTGCATAAAAATGTTTAGTGTTGCGCAATAATTTATTCTGTATCTTGAGAGGGTAGCCGTGCGGAGCCGTGTACAAATAAAAGTTATTAAAGCAAAAATGAATATCGTGGTATCATATTAAACTTAATTTACAAATAAAATAATTGCAAGGAAAACAGTGGGTCGCGCGTAAAGTGCGCGTATGAACTTCTAGTTCTGTGAAATCCCTCAAAAATCCCTTGGAGTCATTTAAAATATCCTAACACTTTATAGATCACATAAAATCGTTCGAAATCTCTCTAAATTTGAGTAAATTCTTTAAAATCTTACAGAAGTTTTTACATCGTCAAAAATCATTATAACCATGATAAGATTATTGAAAATGTTTTTAGTGGTTTTTCACTTTAAAAACAGGATAAAAGTAACGGTGTGGTTGTTCTAATTATTCGTAAAAGTTATTTAAAATCATCTTTTGTAAATCTTTTTTAAACATTTTTTATAGTAAGATTTTGTAAGTTTTCAAAAAATATCAACCCTATATATACCAACAAATTATAGTAAATTACAACAATGTAAAAATTGTATTTTTTTGTAGAAATTTATGATTGTAAAACTTTATAAAATTATCAGAATACTAAAAAAAGCGAATTCTAGTTTCTAGCAGAATTCTAGTAGAGGCAGTCCTTCAGTCATGTACGTAATTTTTGCTAATTTGCAAAAAAATGTCTCTTGAAGATAATCATTTTAGGTGTGAATTTTATTATTTAGTCGAGACTTCAACAATTTCCTTAAAAAGACATCCTTTTTGGTTGCAAATTCAACTGTTTTGTTAAAAATTCGTCTTTTTGGGTTACAAATTCTACTCTTTTTGTAGAACAGTAACCTTTTGTTTAAAATTGATATTTTGTTGCTGATAAATTAACTTAGATATTTTTCGATTAAAACAATTTTTTTTTGAAATTATTTCCTAAAAAATCTACTTTTCGTTTAAAATTCCTATTTTTGTGTTGAAAAGTCTATTGAAATCTTTCTAGATGAAAATTAAACTTTTTTTAAATCTTTGTCTTTATGATTTAAAAATGCACCTGATTTAGTAGAATTTTCATTTTTTTCGACAATAATGCAACTGTTTGGTTGAAAATCTAACAATCTTGTTCAAAAATCATAGAACAGCTTTCATCTATCTGGAATAAAAATGCAACTGTTCCGTTGCAAGTTGAACCACTTTTTTGAAAGTTTATCTTTCTGATTTTAAAATTCACCTTTTTAAGCAGATATTACATCTTTCTTGGATAAAAATGCAACTATTTTGTTGAATTTTCAACAATTTGGTTGAAAAGTCGTTTTTATTAAAAAATCGTATGTTTTAGTAGAAATTACATCATCCTTGGATAAAAATGCAACTATTTGGTAAAGAATTAAACTATTTTGTTCAAAATTTGTCTTTTTTGTTGAAAAAATTGTAGTTTTGTATTGAAAATTCAATTTTTTCAAAGGAACTTATTTCTTGTGTAACAATTCAGACTCTGATCGTGAAAAGTCAACGGAAATCTTTTTTAACCGAAAATTCACATATTTTTTTTGATTATTTTTTTTATTTAAAAGTTCATCTGATTTAGTAGAAATACCAATTTTTTAAATTAAAATAAGAATTTTTGTTAAAAATTCTTATTTTTTTATTGAGTATTCAATTTGTTTTTGAAAAATTTGGCTGAATACTTTGTTAAGACATCATTTTTTTCTTGAAGATTTATATTTCTAGTTTAAAATTAATTAATTTAGTTGAAAATTTAACTATTTTGTTAAAAATAATATTTTTCAATTGATAATTCAACTACTTTCGTAAAAGTTAAACTACGTTGTTGAACATTTATTTTTTTGATGAAGTTGAAAATTTAACTATTTAGTCGAATAGCCTTTTTTCTTCAATATTAATTCTTAAACGGAAAATGTAACTTTTCCATTTTTTAAGATTTATCTTTTTTAGTTAAAATTCTTCTTTCTTAGTAAAACAAAAAAATAATTTTTTGCTTTGATATTTCATGTTTGTTGGGTAAAAATGCATTTAAAAAAATAAATAAATTTAATCTTTTTTAATTTAAATATAAACTATGACGCTTCTTTGTTGGGAATTTATATTTTTAGAATGAAAATTGAACTATTATATAGTAGTGATGTTATTTCATCAATCAGGGTAATTAATTAAATTCTGATGTTAAATTTGGTTGATTACTGGTAAAAAAATTTTCTGAAGATATCCACAGGATGACGCACGTCGTCATCTTTATACCCTATGAATTCATTAATTTTATAGTGACTAATTCTAGTCTGGATAAGATCACCGAATCTTGCATAATTTAAAGTAATGATGTTATTTTGTCGACCAGGGTATATAATAATAATAATAGTACCAGAGTACTATTATCTTCAGAATTTAATTATTTTGTTAATAAGTAGTTTTTTATAGCATAAAAGGATTTTTTTGTTTCAAATAAATTAATAAACTTGATATGAAAAGAACTTCGGGATGTGAAAATTCTTAACTTAACGCCTGGGAAACAACAAGTTAGTATTGGTAAGGAAAAACCTTATTTCATCAACTTCTTCTAGACTATTTATTCAGCAATGTATAATAATGACTTCCCGGAATTAGACCAATTCCTTCGTCAGATTATCTGACGTAATTTTGCAGAAATTCATGGATAAAATCGCAAAATTTTGAGTCGTTAAAAATTAAAGTTATAAGGATGACAGGATGTGCACCCTCTGTCTCCATATTGAGAAAAAACGTTCTTAAGATGCAGACGGAGAATGCGCAGTGCACACCCTCTCATCCTTATAATTTTAATTTTTAACTACTCAAAATTTTTCGATTTTATGCATAAATGTGTGCTAAATGACCTAAGATAATCTGATGAGGGAATCGGTCTGATTCCGAAACGGCATTACTGTACATTGGTGAATAAATAGCCTGGAAGATGTCGTTGAAATAAGTTGTTTCCTTGCCAATGCTAATAAATTTGAAAAATTTTAATTTGTTTCTGAAATACTGTTGTATTCAGTTTATAAAAGACTATATGTTAAACATATCAAAAGATTAAAATGCTGGTATTTGAATGTTAATGATCAAAGAAAAAAAATTAGGAAAAATCAGGGAATTTTGAAAATGAAGTTCGGGTACCTTGTTAATTCTACTAGTAATAACTAGCGAAACATTTCTTTAAACTAAAAATTACGTGCAGTTAAAGGGGGGAGGGGGCTATTTTGTTACGTTTTGTTACGGGGTTGAGGGGGGTCTTAGCGAGTGCCGATAATCCTAATCCGTTACGTAATTTAAGTATTGCCCCTGATATTCATACATTCACTTTTTCACGTGCAACTATCATTTAATGTACTTGACTTTTAGAAAATTTAACAATTGATCATAAAACATCGAGAAATGACCGCTTTCTTTTTATTAGTTTAAAAGAGGGCTGGTCATGAAATTTATAGAATTTAAGATTCCTTGAGTCTGATCCTGAATTTTTTTAATATGAGAGAAACAATTTTTATTTATTTTTTCCAGTAGGTATAAGGAAAACCTTTTGTAAATTTTTTGCTCTGTGAGATTATTCTCGCTGAATTAAGTTTGATAATCGAATTGATCTTTCTCAAATATCTTTTTCTGTGTCGATCTTTTGATTTGGTTATGTGCATACCGAAAATAGAATTCGCAAAATATTGTTTAAAAAAATGTCAAAGGAGGCTTTCGCAAAATCCAATAGCGGAAATATACCGGATATAGATATATTTATGGTATGTATAAAGAATTCATTGAAAAAGTACTTAAATGTACTCTTAATCCAAATATTACAACAGGATTACTTTTTTTGACACATAAACATAAAGAAATAAAGCTATTAGATCAAAATACAGTCTGTCAAGTTAAAGCGTGGGTGGCTTTACTCGCAGTCGGTAAGGTGTATCGACATGATTTTGGTGTCAAAATATTAAGAAGAGCTCCCT
>NC_046666.1:92862373-92873894 GCF_010883055.1 Belonocnema kinseyi
CATGAAAGAGGGAGCTCTTCTTAATATTTTGACACCAAAATCATGTCGATACACCTTACCGACTGCGAGTAAAGCCACCCACGCTTTAACTTGACAGACTGACAGTAGTCAGGATTGACAGCAAACCGTGACCTAACTTCTTTATCATAAGTTTCATTAGTTTTCATGGTTTTCATTATAAAGCAACATCGTCACATTGATAGGTAATTATGGGAACCACTGAGTCACGTGACACCAATTTGAATAAGTGTTTTACCACCTTCAATTTTTAATAATTTTTTTCTGTGGAACGACTTAACAGAAAAAAGAATTATAACGCATCTTCGGTTCGGATTAAAATTATGCACTAAAAAATTATTTTTTTCTAAAATCGCGAAACAACCCTATTGTAATTCATAGAATAAAAGCAAAACAGAAAACTTCTGCAAATTCAGAAAAATGTTCTTTCTTGAACACCAATAACAAATTCCAGAGAAATTTGTATAATTTTGCTAAAGAACTACGAAAAATATATAATGATACATAATATATAATTAAAAATAATAAATAATGTGGGAAACATTGGATTGTATCTAAACTTTCAAAAAAGCGAAAAAATTTTAATATATTTCAATCCATTTTTGAACGTATTTGCATTTGTCATGGTAAAACATTTTAATTTATCTTGATTTTATTTATATAAATTATTACGATATCAGAAATTTCATTTAAATTGATTTGAAAAAATTCATTTGCTGAGAACAATATTTTTGATTTTGTGAATACACCAAATATCATAGTTTATAGGCAATATACTGCCGTAGCAAGTCCCTTTTGAATCAGTTCATAAGCGCTGGTTTTTTGGTGCGACATAACCAAGAATCTAACGACCAAATTTGGACAACCACAATAAAATATTGCTATTGCAATTTAAAAAAAAAGAGAAAAAAATGTTTCTAAAAAATAAAAGAATTATATTTTTGGACAAAAATAAAAAAGAGAAGGAAAGGGATTTGGTTGGTTGCCTTCTCATTTTCCTTTCCACTTTTTTATTTTTGTCCAAAAAAAGAATTCTTTTATTTTTTAGGAATTTTTTTTTCTTTTTTCAAATTGCAATAGTAACATTTTATGGTGGTTGTCCAAATTTGGTCGTTAGATTCTGCGTTCAGAAAATTTGACGCTGAGGAAGCAGAAGCCAATATTAGAAAAAGGGAATAAGACAAGGATTTTCCTTATCAATGTTATTCAATATTTGTATAGAACATGCGTTTAATTCATTTTAAGAGAAAAATACTATAGGAGAAAAGGTAAATACAAAAAATGGCTTCATATTTAAACAATTGTTTACTTGTTTCAGAACGCTGACCAGCCTGGATCTTCTCAAAATAATACTACAACTGATTCCCAGTAGGCATCGATGTTACAAATAAAGACAAACATTCTTAACTTAAAAAGTCCAATTTCATTAAACTTGCTTATACAGTTTTTAATTTAGATTTCGTCTATTCTTATTATTGTATTAGTGTCTGAGGCTTTATTTATTATTATTGTTGTTAGTTTTATCATAATTTTGGCAAAAAACGTTTCATCTAAGTAATTTTTTTTTCACTTTTTATATTGCTATCGAAACTTTTTTACTTTCGCTTTTTTTGATTTGTGAAACCAAAATTTATGTTATTTTCGTCGAAAGATTAAAATATTAAATACTATGTATTGATTTAAATGTGCATGTATTAAAACATAATGTGATATTGATTACATAATATGAATAAAGACATACGTTTTGTGTATGAAAAAAAAACAAGATTTTATTGTTTGTTCCACGTTTATTTTCGTGTTACTTTCTTACATACAGTCACTAGCATCTCAAATCACATTTTCTCTTTTTTTACAAGTAGAAACATTAAATTTATATTTACAAATGCATCAAGTTATAGGGATCAAAAGATGCCTATTCGCTACCCCCATCTCGCCACATTTACACAATATTTACAATATATATACCTTATAGTATCTGATTTCTTAACTAATATAACTGCTAAACTCTTTGATTTTAGTATTTGAAACTTTGACTGCTTCCTTCGATTTGCTCTCAATTCTTATTCAAATTGAAAAGAATTCTACATCGAAAATTGGTAAATGTATGTATAGTCTTCTTGTTTCGAATATTCTGTGAAAGATTGCAGTACAAAATCATCGTATAAAAATTGTACAAATAAAGTGAATAGTAAAGTATATATACAGTTCGCAAAGTCCAAGATTTCGATGATTATCATAGATAATAAATAGATAACTATATAAGAGAGCAAAATTAGTGAATCAATTGATAAATATCAATTTAAAATTTTAAAGCACTTTCTGTTTCAATATTTGTTAATTGAACCTTAGCTTATAGTTGAATTTGAAAGCATTTGGAAGCTCAGATATTATGTATTTTACAAAATTAAAATAATGAAATTTTTATGTGAATATAGTGGACTATTCAAAGTACTTATATAGCGATTTAAAGTTATAGCAGCAGCGCACTAAATTTGTTTAATTTATTATGTGATGCAATGCGTTGAAATACACTGCGCCCTCCTTCTCTAACATAAAATAAATATTCCGAAGAATATAATGGATCAAAAAAAAAATCCACATAAAATCGATAAAATATACATAGGTAGATAAAAATCCCTCTAGAATGACGATTATTTTCAATAATTACTGACAGTGCAACTGGAAAATGGAGTAAATTATTTGTCTCGCAAGCGAAAGCTTTCAACTTTTGGTGGTGAAGTTATACAGCGACTATTTTACTGGGATCGACTTTCACTCGGATAAACATCGTGTCGTCCTTAACGAAGTGACGTTTCTTTACCATTTCGTGGGACACAAATCGCGGAAAGCCAAAACCCAGAGAATCAGGCTCGCGACTTGGTCGTTGAAAATTCTTCCATGTTGGGTCGGGAATGAAACTCTCAACGATGTTGCAAGCTTTTTCGGCTAAAACGGTCTGGTCAAACATAGTGAATGAAACACTGTGCGAAAATGGCCAACGTAGCAGAGCATCATATTCACCTGGAAGAATCTTTATGTATATGGAAATATGACTGCCCTCTCCAGTTCCGTTTCCATTCAAAAAAACTGAAGCCTGAAATATAGAAAAAAGTAGGTATGAATACTTGTGTTTAAATGCTACCAACATTACTATAAAACATGAAAAAAGAGATTGTGAATTGAATTATAAATATAAGCGGTCTCCAGTGAGTTATAAATTATTTTTATAATTCAGGCAAAATCTTATAAACTGTTAAGCTTCTAATACTTGAATTTTGAAAATTTTCATTTTCACGAAAAATATGTACAAACCGGTAAACGTCTTTATCGTTTTTACAATATTTCAGGACGGATACTACTATATAATAGATGTTCCGCGGGCCTTATCTCAATTAATAAATTGGAAAAAGAATCGACATTTATTTTCCATCACCTGCAACTTATATCCATATTGACTAGTGTAAAAAGGTGGGCTAATAAGTTCCATGCCTTCCTTGGATTTCGCCTCCGTCATTTTGGCAGCATAATCCGATATTTTCCAAATCAGAGTACCTGTATAATTGAGTGACAATTTACTGATGGCTGACTTCAAACTTGTGATCTGGTGTTGCTGCTTCGTGACGACACTACTCATTAAACTGAGATGCACTTTTGCCGATTCATCTAAATGTTTATCCAGCGAAAATCGATTACCCTGCAGAAAAAAAGAAGTTATTGAATAAACTAATAGAATATGTAATGATATAATAATGAAATCCACTTTAATATTATTAGGAATGGAAGTGAATTTACAAAATAGCTGTGACTTGTTAAATAATCGTACTTTAAATCGACATCCAGCATCCTTAAAGGTGCAAGAGAGAAGATGTGTGGTACAGTGATCTTTAAGATGAACTTCAAGGTCTTCTCGTGGTAAAACTGCAGTTTCACATCGATGTGGACATGCGACAGGAAAGCGACCGCATTTGGCATGATGTGCACTAAGAGTGTCAAAGACAAATTCCTTGTTACAATAACGACAGGCTACCAGTCTTTTCGCACACTCTCCCAATTTGTGTTGTCCCAGGTGTCTCCTCTGAACCTTCATTCCACATTTGTTTTCACAGTACAGTGGCTCGTATCCACAAGTTCCAGTGTGTTTCTGTAAGAGAAAATGCATTGGTAAATTCCTCAAGAAATACTGACATAATACAATTTTCTCTCCTTTTCATTGGTTTCTTGAGTGTGTTCAAGAATTTAAAATTATATTACAGCACTTCTTTTCAAAATCCTTCAAGTTCAATTCATCTTTTAAACCATCTACAGTTAACTACAAAATTTCGTTACACTTTTGATATTATAAATAACGTATTCTAAATTTGTACCTTTCACCGGTATAGAAATATAAAGCAAATCACGAAAGTATTTTATAATTTTTTAATTTAATTCTTTGAAAAGAGCATAGTTTAAAACAAAACCCTTCAAAATTGTAAAATTAAAAAAAAATTATAAAACCGCAAGTTACAAAGGCTTTCATTGTGAACAAATTGAAACAGATACCCATGTCCCGGCAGTTAAACACGTAATATGTACAGAACTACAACTTATTATTATTGAAAATCGATCGTTTCTTTGGTTAGATTTAAATCAAAATTTAACATTTCTTTCGATCACGATAGTATTAGTAAGAAATTTATTACACTGTTGCACAATTCACTACAAACTATGTTTTTGAGGCATTTCAAAAGTGCGTTTCAAATTTTCGAAACATTTAATATGCTACAAGAAAGGAGTAATTGTATCAATTAAACTAATAGAATTTCAAACTGTTAAGTAAGACAGTTATATTGAATTCTTAGAAATGGAAGAATTTAAGGCATAAGCAATCGAAATTGAGGATTTTACATTGAAATATACCAAATTTGAACGAGACGTTAGAAAAATAATCGGACTGAAAATAATGTAGTTTAAATATTCAAAATTTACAAAAAATTTATTTAACATGTTAGTTATAAACAAATAATATTTTATTTTCATTCATTAAAATTGTTTTTTTTTATGTGTATATTGTTATTTTTTTCTTACCTCTAAAGTATGACCGGTAAATTCTTTGGCACAAAACTCGCAACGCGCTCGCCTTTGAGCACAAGTGTATTTTAAGTGGTCCTCCATCAGCACTCTGGGAATCATAGCTCCACATTTATTACTGCAAGGAATTGCATCATGTTTGCAAGTATTTAAATGAGCCTGGAAAATATAATTTCGATTATTACTGCTATAATATATAAAACTATAGAACTTATATGTTTATATTTTAGAATTGAAATTTTAATCGTAGATTTAGTTTCAATTCAGCAAGCCAAAAAAGTATTATAAATTTATAGATTTACCTTAAGTTTCCTGAGTTCATCTGACCATTTGCATCCATCCTTGTGATGAATGCAATACACGATAGATCCCATTATTGCCTTTTCTGCCTCCAAGTCTTGAAAACTCTGAAATAAATATGAAATATTATGTTAAACATATAGATACACACAACATAAATATCTAGAAACAGTGGATATTAATTTAAAGGAGACAAAATAATATAATAAAAACTTCTTATGAAGTATGCATTCAATTTAAGAAGCCTAACGAGGTATACAGAATACAAGAGTTGTTTAATTAATAAGTTCAAGGGAGCCTGTACTTCAACCGAGGAAAATTAATTATTCCTTCCTTGATTCCTTATTCTGTTATGAAATTTAATTTCAGAAAGGAAGTAGGCGTTATTTGTGTAAACGGTTTTTAGCCTAGAATACCTTTCACTTGAAGACCTTTTTAATGTGCCGAAATCACGGGCTTATAACACGTGGTCTGGCTTAATTGACAAGTAGTTTTCAGTAGACGGTATCAAGGATACATCGATAAAAACACATTCCAAAGAAAGATAAATCGCCATTAAATGTCTCTTCACTGACCACAGAAAAACATTGATTTTTCAAAATATTGAGCTAAAAAGAAATGCTAATTTGGTGATTATTTTGTTCAATTTTAATACAGTAGACCTCTACGACACTTCTCGTTTCCCGATTTTCTCCTTGTCTCTCTCATCTCACCCACACACATAGGCGCTTGAGAGCGTTTGAATTCGCGTGCGTCACGTAACTCCCGCGTGTCCCGACACCACCGACAACGAGAAGTGTCGTAGAGTATACTGTACATTCATAATTAGAGTAACTTCTGGTTTTAAAAGAATTTTTCGAGGGTTTCACAACTCGACCCGATGGGATGGAGTGTACACTGACTTTAAGTGAATTCAGTGACTTCATGTGAATTCAAGTGACTTCGGCGAAGGAACATCTGACTTCACGAGCTGTTAACCTTTCGGAATTTTTCTTTTTGGTTTTTGGTTTTTTTTTTTTTCAAGTGAAATCGCTTTTTTCACCCCCTCAAACTCCTATCGCAACCATGGCATTTACTACAGCGAGAGAACATACTTACGCGTTATGTTTGAAAAATCCGTGAATTTGATGTTTGACATTCACCTGAAGGCGGCATGAATATCGAGCATTAATACAATTCAAAAAAATACCCATGAAAAAGTATCACTGCGCTGCTACTTCTTCTTCATGCATTTTTACAGCTAACATGCTTTTAAAATACGATAGCGTAGAATTTAACGCATGACGATTCTCATACTCGAAACTCTAAAACTACATTATATTCGAACTTAAGATTATTTGAAAGTTATATTCGATATTTTAAGGCTTTATACTCTATGTAAACTATAGAGAAATTTCTATTTTTAAAAGAATTTTTTGTTGTTGGTTGGTTTAATTTTTTTATCTGATAATGTTAATGAAAAGAATTAACTCAACGGTTTGATGCATCCATCCGTTTGTAATTAACAACGGAGACCAATAGTAAACTCAGGTCCCAGTAACCGAGGAATTTCGCAAGAACGAAAGTGTAGGTTAATAATGTATAAATTAGTTTACAGGAGGCTCTGCAGTAAGCTTCTGAAATAGAATGGTAATAATCGAACTCCGTCCAGGAGAGAGGAGACCTCTCAATGAGAAGTGCCGAGAAGCTCAGCGAGGGCAACGTGGGAGGTCGACATGAAAATACAATTTTATATTCTTTTCACTAGGATCATTTATCATTACTGCTCAACTTTCTTTACAGAAGTTGTCCGACTTTTCATATTTTCCGCATTCTTTACTTGGACACTATACAAACAACGTTTTCAAGTTAGATTACAAATTACTAACTTATTCGTCTTTCACTTTGTTCGAATTTATAAGATTCTTAATTATTCAAAATGTAATCTTTGTCTGATTGTGTGTACCACTTCAATTTTTTTTCAATTTCTATGTGGTTTGTGGTTTTCAAAATTGAAGAAATTCAAAGTCACTAAATTATGCAATTCTCTTGGTCCTTTTAAAACGACATAGATATTACATTATTTAATTAAACAGTTATTCATGAAAATTTACTGTAATAATATTAATTATTAAAGTCGTATATGTATATTGTAAAAATTCCTCCATTTCCATACTTCATATATAGAATAACTATATGTTAATACATAGGGTGAGAGCGCAAGTAGTTAGCGTCTTAACACAGTTCCAACAAGAAAAGTAGTAACTACATGGCAGCACAATCGGAGAAAAAAGACCAAGTTTATTTTTGCATTTAGCATACAAACTAACGAAATTTAGGCAGAACTGTGACTTTTTAAAGGTTAGTAAATGCTAAATTTTAAGAAAATGGGAAGAATGTATTTTTTTATTTTAATCATGATGAAATTGTAGTTACAAGTAGATTGGTTGCGAAAACAGCCAAAGCTGTCGTAGCTACAGAAAACTGAAAGAAAAACTGAAAACATTAAACTAGTAAATGCAACCACATTTCTGTAAACTGGTATCATTAAAAAAATATTACAAAGATATCTTATGGCATATGTAAAATGAATAAAGACAATGAAAATGGTGCTGCGGCACGTCAACCAAGTCCTAACAGCTGATCTCAGAATGTCGCATCTACTCACTCGCTTACTGTTCAGACTGTCTTGACGATTTCTTTAGAGAGCAATAGTAAACAATATTAGAAACACGATTTAAAAAAAACCCGCTGTAACTAATAGGAGCCTGAAGCTAACCACTATCCTGGTTACGTCATGTGTAAAGTCTGCGTAAGCTATTTCAAACCGAATTCTAATGTCACTGTCATCAATTGAATATGACAACTTAGGTTGCCATGAATACTATGAATGGAGTATAGTTGAGTCCATTTCATTTCTCCCTATAGGTAGAAGAATGATCACCCATTAACTCAGTCACAAAACCCTTTTCTCGTTTCTTCGCCTCTGGACATATGAGAATGCATTTCAGTATTTTCCCTAAATCTCGCATACTTTAGGTGAATTCTCTGTATACAAAGCATGGATAATATTATCAGTCTTATTTACAAAAAAAATAAAAGCATTATTTTGTTCACAAAGCTCGGGGTGTTGCATGCAATATTTGTAAAAGGTAGTATAATGAAGTCATTCAGAAAAAATGTTGCATGAGTTTTATTCTTAGTTACGACGTTCCAATTTGCCTGATCAGTAAAAGTCTTAAAACTCCGTTTCGGAGGGATTGAGGTACAGTCAGGCTGTTCTAGATTTCCGAAAAGAATTGCATGAATGTTATAGCGCATTCGGTTATCCTGCACTGGTGCACTCCGATCTGCACCAACGCAGGTAGCGGAGTGAGAAGGAAGAAGTAAGATGGAGCAATCGGAGTGCTCTTGCTCTACACCAGTGCAGGATAAACGAATGCGCTATTAGTGTGTACATTACGAAAGTCTGTCGACCTATGGCGTAGCGAATGAGAGTAATTTGTGCCGTCAATTGTGAATTATAATTCATTTGGCACACCTTTCGTCCTTTTGAGTCAGACATCAACAGACGAATCCGGTCGGCGTGTTTATCTTCTTACAGACTGGTACATTGCGTTAGGTTCCTCGACCTTGCCAGTCGTGCAGGTTTCAACTCGCAACCATCGCCTGCCTGGTATCACATACACCGATTCGTACCTGCACAACTAACACCTGAACTGCTAAACTACCTTGGCGATGGCCAGATTTCTGGAGAATGTTGCGAGGTGGCAACAATTCGTGACATTCAGACAATGGCACTGGCCAATAGGACCAAACAGAGGATCACAGAGAATGTCTTTACTCCAGCTTACCAAAATATTTTCCTTTTTTGGTGGTCACCCAAATGGGATTTTCAAAAATAACGGGTTCTGCTTTGATCTTTTATGCCTTTATTATTTTATGGTGTATAGGCAACTTTCTTCGAAGGAAACAAACCCTCGCTGACCATACCTTCTTAGAATTGAGTATAAATAGTTTTCTCTGAACAGATTGCTTAATTTTTTTGTCTCACGATCAATATTGTGGACTTCGAGAATTTTGTCCAGAATATTAACAAGATTTTAAGCAATGAAGTTTCAAATCTATACAGCCTATCGGCCTTTCCTATTCACTGACTAAACTTTAAATGTCTATAGAGATAGCATTGAGTCAATGAAATTCTGAATTAATAACTTAAAAACGACTTTTAGAGAATCTTTTCAGGGCGAATGCTATAAAAATTCAAGAAAAAACTTTTGTTTTTTCTCGACTTGCCAAAACTTTACCGGTCAATAAACTTAAAAATTCAAGATTTTAACCTAAAAATGTTGTAAATTTAAGTAGGTATTCGTAACTAAACTTTAAATTAAAGTATGTAAAGTGGAACTCTTCTGAATTATTTTTTTTCTGTTTTTAATGGAAAGATTTAAAACTGCAATTTTAAGTTCAAATTCAAAAGTTCGATAAATGTTTTAGGTAAAAAATGGAAACTTTCAAATTTGATGTGTCTTTATTCTAAGATATGCAAAACAGGCAACATTTCAAAATAAAACATTCAGTTTCAAACTTTAAACCTTAGCAATTAAGTAGTAATAATATGAATGTCATATTTTTGAAATTCCGGAAATATGGTATGAAAAATTGCATATTTCAAACTAGAATTTTAAAACTGCACGGAGAAAAAGATATCGCACAATGATATCGAAAAACCTGTATATTGTAAGAAAGCGCAATATGATAACGTATAATCAGGTCCCGGAGCTTTGTACGATATTATAATGCACTAATATCACCGAAAAAAATTAACTCAAATTTTGTTGCTGTTGTCTGCTATGGCGTCCTTAGCAACAAGGGGAAAAAGGCAGAGTATGAGTAATCGGGAGACCAGATTTAAACAATCACAGAAAAAAGTAAAAATTTGCTGCAGGTAAGACCAGCAACGTTCAATGATTAAACATATATCAGCGAAAGTTTCACTTAGATTAGAAAAATAATTCTCAACTCGTCGACTGCGTCGCGCTGACGTGAGAAAATTTCGGTAAAACATGTAGAATCAACGACAGAAAACACAAAAAAAATTTTACTGATATATTTCCTTCGAAATAAATCACATTGTAGACAAACTGGAACTTATTTAATACCATTTAGCAAAAGCGCAAAATGTAACTGACAGATGGGAATCCCCATTTCTCTCAAATTTAATGAAGTTAAACGACGCTGGATAGCGCTGTCGTCGTAATTTTCATTACACCTCAAATAAAAATAGAGCGATTATAAGATGAAAGATAATCCAGGCAAGGTTAAAAATCGGAAATTATCTTCGATTCATGTAAAGCTTATCTGGCAAGGTTACTTTTGTTCCGGTGAATCTTTCACCTGAAATCAATGTAAACTTTATTTTTAATTTGTTCTGTGATTGCTTGCTGAGTACTCGAACCCTCGCAAGATCACAAAATAAGAAATACAATGTGATAGCGTAATAAACTTAAATTCTTACGTTATAGATTGCACAATTATGCAGTATATAATGTCAAAACTTGCAATGTACGATATCACGATTTTGCGCTATTATAATGCAATAATTACGATATATAGCGCAGGAATTACGATATATGTTGTAATTTATGCGATATAGTTTTCTCAGTGTCAATACATTTTAAATTTGAGGCGTTGAAATTTGAAAATAAAACCGTTTTAAAATTAGGCATTCCAAACTACACAATTTTAAGCTTCAAAATTTTATAAATTGCTAAACAATACAAGCGAAAAACTTCCAAGAGTCGAAAATTTCTAATGAGAATCGTAGAAATTTTAAAGACAATAAAAATTACAATTTCATGTACACGTACAGGCGACGCTATTTACCTTACCGCTTCCCCTAACTCTCGGCCGAGCTCTTCCCCCACCATGACCGCGATGACTCGGCATCCGAGAATTGTTTCGCTCGCAACATACGTTGCCGTCACTGGTTTAATTCCTTTAAGGCAATTTTAAAGTGCAAAAAGTCATGATATGCTTTATTAATGAGGCTTATAAATGAGTCTGAAGTTCCCAACGTTTACAAAAAACGAAAAAAACGAAAAATAAAATATTTGAAAAGTCAAAATGTTTTAATTGTTTATGACAGTATTATGTG
>NC_046666.1:92873994-92876396 GCF_010883055.1 Belonocnema kinseyi
CGCTAGAGGGCTGGAACTTTAAGATAGGACTTTTGGCACATAATACTGTCATAAACAATGAAAACATTTTGACTTTTCAAATATTTTATTTTTCGTTTTTTTTCGTTTTTTGTAAACGTTGGGAACTTCAGACTCATGCTTATAAAAGAATTTCGAAATCACAATATTTATATCTTATCACGATTTCCTTGTCACATGAGATAATCTCAAGTATGACAAATTTAATCAAAGGTTTATCAATAATTCGTAAATGCTAACCTATTTTTCAGCTTATTCCGCAAGAGAACGATGTGCTCACAATTTTTTGGAACCAAATGTGAGATAATTACTTCCACAATATGTATTCTGAAAATCGAACTTTCACTGTTTGTAAACACTGCCATGGAACACCAACTCGAAGAGATATAATGTTAAAATACGTACTTTAGCCAGAACATAACCTAGAGAATTAAGGCAGAAGAAGGATGGAAGACATTAAAGGAATTTAAAATAATAAAAATTAATCTGAAAATCAAATATAAAAAAAATATCCATATCACTTGAAAGCTACGTATAAAAAAGGATGATAACGATAAATTTGAATACAACATTCATTTGTTTGGTAGTTGTTATTATTTGTTAAATACAGCAATAATAGGAACTTAAGTTTTTCGTACATAAGAATTAACGAAAAGGAAATTAAACTTCCTTCGATAAACCGTTTTTATTCTATTATTTTGCACATATTTAGCAAGTTTGCGACAAAGTGTTGATGCCGCAGCTTTGTATTTACTTTCAGCTCGACGGTAATTTAACTCACCGTTTCTTATGCTTTCCATTGCCCCTTTCAAATTTTCCTCGGGCCATTTTTGTCTTCCAGGCTTCATTTTATAATTTCGCATTTTAATAACTTAAATCATGTACTTTATCACTTTTTATTTCTTACAAATATTTCGCAACTAACCCGACCGGCGACCGGATACACTGATAGTGACAGCGACGGGTTAAATTCGCGGTTGTTCCGGTGATCCATTCCGCCCTATTCAGCTTGTTGCATCTCGCCACCAATGTCAATTTTATTTCAAATCCGTAATTTTCTTTCCTAAATAATTTATAATTAAATCTAATGTCATGAACAGAAAATTGATACTTCATTTTTTTAAACTCTTGTAAGGGAAAAGGGAATATAAACATTATTAGTACTTTAATGTCTCTCGAAAATAACACCATTCCCGAGTGCTGAAGTACTAAAAATTTGCAATTAATTTCTGATACAATTTACATAAAATATATATTCTTTTTTCACTTTTCTCAACACATTAGACTTATTTTTATTTTATAAATTAATATCAAACTTGAACGGTGAATATTTGTGCAGATATAGTAGCGTTTTATTTTACCCGCCTGTTCCGTCGCGCCCCACCTTCCCCTACAATATTCTAAGGGCACATCGTGAAGCCAGCCTCATGAAAAGGATAAATCCAAACGGAAAAAAAGGATAGGCAAACAAACGATTATTTATCCTTGACCTTGCTACACATATCGCTGGAAACTAACCAAGGATATTGATAAAATTATTAAAGCAGGGATTCGGAGCAGAATTTATCACAGCTTGTAATGGACTCTGGAAGTTCCTATAAAATTTTTCTATCAGTAAAGCTACCCCAGGTCGACTCCGGTAGGTCAAGACCGTCGTCCCAACAAATTTAGTTTCCAATAGGTGCAAAAAGTATTTCTTCCTCGAGGAAGTTGAGTTCCAAATGAACCATAGAGGTAACTAACCTCCAAGTGCACGAGATGTAAAAAAGACATCTCCCCGAGGAAGTTGAGTTCTAAATGAACCTTGTAAGCAAACAGCCAATTTTTGACATGACTCGTCATTAGACAATAACCTGCAAGTGCACCAGGTGTAAAATATACGTCTCCCCGAGGAAGTTGAGTTATAAATGAACCCTGGAGGCAACCAGGCAGATTCTTTTATGGTCCGTCACTATAAAATAACCTCCAAGTGCACTAGGTGCAAAAATACATCTCCCTCGAGGAAATTGATTTCTAAATGAACCTTGAAGGCAATCAACCAAATTTTTTCATATTACGTCACTTTACAATAACCTATAAGTGCACTAGGTGTAAAAATACATCTCCCTCGAGGAAGTTGAATTCTGAGTGAACCTTGGAGGCAACCAACCAAATTTTGTCATGATAAGTCACTTTACAATAATCTGCAAGTGCACCAGGTGTAAAAAATACATTTTCCTCAGGGAAGTTCAGTTATACAAGGTGTGTTCAAAAAGTAAGGTGACTTTTCAATTTTCGCGGGTTACGTAAATTCAAGTTTTAAATTTTTTGTTTTGTTGTGTTGGTACACTCGTCACGATCATATGTTCACAGTTTTGACTATATAGCTCGTGTTGTTTTTCTGG
>NC_046666.1:92876496-92883132 GCF_010883055.1 Belonocnema kinseyi
GCATACGGTGAGTCTACTCTGAGTAAGGAAAATGTGTATAAGTGGTACAAGCTGTTCCAAGAAGGCCGAGAGGATGTCGAAGACGAACCTCGCCCTGGACGTACTAGCACGTCAACAACAGATAAAAACGTTCAAGCAGTGGAAGAAATGGTGTTGAAAAATTGCCGAATTACCATCAGAGAAGTTGCTGAAGATGTTTGCATATCGGTTGGCTCGTGCCATGCTATCTTTTAGGACGTTTTGGGCATGAGACGTGTGTCAGCGAAATTTGTTGCAAAACTGCTTAATTTTTATCAAAAGATCCATCGCATGACCATCGCTCAGGAGATGATGAATGAAGTCAATAATGATCCTGAATTTCTCAAAAGGGTTATAACTGAGGATGAATCGTGGGTATATGGTTATGACGTCGAAACTAAAGCCCAATCGTCTCAGTGGAAGCATCCTGAGTCTCCAAGACCGAAAAAAGCACGTCAACTTCGGTCAAATGTGAAGGTTTTGCTCACTGTTATCTTTGATTACCGTGGCGTAGTGCATCAGGAATTCTTACCACAAGGTCTTACGGTCAATAAGGAGTATTACCTTCAAGTTATGCGCCGTTTGCGAGAGGCGATACGCAAAAAACGTCCGGAACTTTGGAAAAACAATTCGTGGCTTTTACATCACGATAATACACCTGCTTATTCATCGTTGCTTGTGAAAGATTTTCTGACCAAAAACAGCACCACAGTCATGCCTCAGCCTCCATATTCACCGGATTTAGCCCCCAGTGACTTTGTTCTTTTCCCAAAACTGAAGAGACTCATGAAAGGACATCGATTTTCAACGATTGAGGAGATAAAAACTGCATCGCTGAAAGAACTCAAGGCTATACCACAAAATGATTATCAGAAGTGCTTCGATGATTGGCAAAAGTGTTGACACAAGTGTATTATATCTGAGGGGGATTACTTTGAAGTGGACAACATAAATATTGAGGAATAAATGAATATTTTTTGAGAAAACCCTAAAGTCACCTTATTTTTTTAACACACCTCGTAAATGAACCTTGGAGGTAACCAACCATTTGTCATTGTACAATGACGAGTCATGAAAAAAATTGGCTGGTTGCCTCCAAGGTTAATTTAGAACTCAACTGCCTCGAGGGAGAACAGCTGGTGCACTTGGAGGCTATTGTATAATGACGAGTCATGAAAAAATGTGGTTGATTGCCTCCAAAGTTAATTTAGAACTCAACTACCTCGAGAGAGATGTATTTTTTACACCTGGTGCACTTGGAGGTTATTATATAGTAACAGATCATGACAAAATTTGGTTGGTGTCCTATAAGGTTCACTTAGAATTCAACTTCCACGAGGGAGATGTATTTTTTACACATGCTGCACTTGGAGGTTATTGTCTAATGACGAGTGATGACAAAAATTGGTTGTTTGCCTCCAAGGTTCATTTAAAACTCAACTTCCTCGAGAGAGATGTATTTTTCATACCTGGTGCACTGGAAGGTTATTGCACATTGACGAGTCATGAAAAAATTGGTTAGTTGCCTCTAAAGTGCATTTAGAACTTAACTTTCCCGATGGAGATGTATTTATTACACCTGGTGCACTTGGAGGTTATTGTATAGTTAAGGATCATGAAATAATTTGGCTGGTTGCCTCCAAAGTGCATTTAGAACTCAACTTCCTCGAGGGAGATTTATTTTTTACAGCTGGTGCACTTGGAGGTGAATGTCTAATGACGAGTCATGAAAAAATTGGTTGGTTCCCTTAAGGTTAATTTATAACTCAACTTCCTCGAGGAAGAAATATTTTTTGTACCTGGTGCAAACGAAATTTGTTGGGACGACGGTCGTGATCTATCGGAGTCGACCTGGGGTAGCGTTACTGATAGAAAAATTGTATAGGAACTTACAGAGTCCATTACAGGCTGTTAATTGCTGACGGAAATTTAGTAGAATTTCTACGGAATTTCAAAGCGGAATTTCCGGGGAATCTTTTCACGTGGGTTAAGAATATTGGAATCTGAAAATTCAACTAATAACATTAAATAGGCTATTAGGGACTATTTTAAATTATAATGAGAGGCATTAATAGCAGAAGACAGTATTTAAACTTTTGTAATTTGAAAAATTTTAAAACTTGGATTGAAACTTCTTCAATTTCTCCGTATTTCTTACTAACCAAAAGTTTGTACGTGAAGTTTCGATTTTGAAAGACACCATAAACTCATGACGTCACAAAGCCAATTTAAATACATGAAAATCCTTGAATCGACGTTACACTTAGCATGTTTATAAAATAAAGATTACTTTAATCAAACATATTTTAGTTTTATTGAATTCATTTTATAGTATTTTTGTGTTTAAACTATACACATTTTTTCTCTGTGCAATAAAATTGGAATCATTCAAAATTAAAAGATTATAAGCGCCTCATTTAAAACTAAAACACTGTAAAATTTTGAAAGGAGAAATTAAACCGATTTTTTTCATACTGGAATCCTTTTGAGTCAAACTATTTCAATTTAAATCGTTTACAATTAATAACACTGGTATACAAGGGTCGTGCATATGGGTAGTGACTAAGTGTTTTCGATAGACTTTTTTTTCGCTGAATACGAATCTGAACACGAATAATTTTAAATCAAACTCATTAAAAATGTGATGTCAAGTTAGTGGCATTTCCCGACTACTGGAAACCCTAAAGATAATTTTTATCTAACAGTGTCTTAAAAAGCTGCAAACCGCTGCTGACAATTTCATTTTTGCCTAGGTACTTCATTGATAGTTACAATCACATTCATGACTTTTGATGCAGCTCTGATGTATGCAGCTTTTGTCAAATCATGCTCTAAAAAAACATCTTTGGTATTTACTGTGAGGTTTTCCGGTAATTTATTAATTTTTTCAATTTCCCGGTCCAGCGGCCACCCCGATTTTATTTATGAGAAGATTATTGAATGCAATCAAATTTTATGTATACCGTCTAACAACCTAAATAGTAAATATGCGATATTAAAAAAATCATTATAAATAATAAGACAGATAAGTTTACTTTGAATTGAGCAGGCGAGTGTCGCAACTATTTAATTTATGGTAGCCGCTAAAATCTAAGAGACAAAAGCTTCATTATCATTAATTATTCTGATTTTTAGAAAGCAGTATACAAGATTGTCTATTTTTTTCAGATTCTTTAAGACTGACAAGAACGTGAAATCGTGTTGCCTCCGTTCTCTCTCGACACTTTCCTTTCATCAGGGTTCAAAGAAAATATTGTTCAAAGTACTAACTAGGATCACGATAGCGATTGCAGATTGGGCGAGTGGATCGTAATGGTCCATTTGACATAGAAAAAATGAGACGAACGCCCCTGTAACACTAAATTCTAGAATCTCGTTTATTTCTAAAGCTCCTATCAAATTGCTGTATAGTCGGCAGAGATTCCTTAGGTTATTTTCATTTAAGTTCCACGAACTTTTCAACATTGGATAAAAATGAAATTTCTCTCATTGTTTAAATACGAAAACTTGCTAACTTTAATATAGTTATGGTATTTATTGAGAGATGGTATTTTAACTAAAGTAGACGAACTTAATAATCAGAAGAGAGTAATTTGCGCATATGAATACGATCCTTGATGAGATTATCAAAAATGAGTTGTTTATTTGGTTGGATTCGTAATGAAAAGCCTAATTTAATTATGCTAATCATTATTAAAAATTGTAATTAAATCTCGAGTTAGGGAAATTGCGATAGACGAGTAGCTTGGATTGCAATAAACGAGGTTTGCAATAAACGAGCGTTGCAATAAACAAGGTTTGGCTGTATTTATTACTCAATTAACCCAAATACCAAAAAGAAATGATTTCATCCGGTGCGTCGCTTCATGAAATTAAACAGACGGACGAACCGAGTCGTTATGCTTTGCGACTATGCTATAAGCTGGAATAAAAGAGAAAAAACCACCGGGAAAATCGCGTGCGAGAAGGGCAAGACTTCCTGTTGGCTAAATCGTGTGTTTTGTGCGATGTGCTTTTAACTGAGAATTCTTATTCAAAATATAGAGATAATGTTGTGGGAGGATTTCCGCAAAATTGTCGAAGTCAATGACGTATGCTGACAAGTGAGCGTTATAATATGTTATCATGTAATGTATAACCAAATCTAAAATTGTTAGTCTCTTTGGCACTAACAGTAGAGCAGCCGCTAAAATCCCACAAACAAGATTTGTTTCAATGAAGCAAATATCCATAAGAAAAATACATTACATGAAGCGTTTCTGTTACTTTTTCCAATTACAGACTTGTTTGAATCCAAAAAAATATTTTTTACATGAGTGTAGAGTGTAGACTATAGAGATAAAATAAACATTTATAATCAAAAACATTTGCTACATCAATTATTTGACAAATTGGTTTATAAACTAAAGTACAAACATGTCGAATTCGATCACTGGAGCTGTTATAATAGCTGAATTGCGGTTCGGGCCCGGGTTATATTTTGTGTGCGATATAGAAGTAAAAAAATCAATATTTTCAAGGGTTTCTGATGAATAATGGTAGGAACGACAAATACAGTTGTATTGTTTCCGTCGACGATTCTCGGTGACTGGCCTGCTTCAAGGGAAGAGGGAGATGGGTATGGCAGTTCACTTTTAAATTAATACACCATAATTACCCTGACTTGTAACCTCAAGATTATCTCGCATTCCTGAGCAAGGGTTTCTTGTTAGATTAAATGATTGGCGAAACAACTTTTTCAAGAAAAAGATACAACACTGACTGCATTTTTTTGTTTAAATTATTAAATACGTGAGTGAAGCGTAAGCAGAAACCAGAATTTACATTCAATTGAATTAAAAGACTTTCCATACGTTTTGGGCTGGGTTCGTTTATTTATTGCATTTGTCTCAAGATTTACATCAATGGTGCCTTAATTCATAGAAACAAAATTCTTACATATACACTGAGAAAACTATATCGCATGAATTACAATATATATCGTAATTCCGGCACTATATATCATAATTATCGCATTATAATAGCGCAAAATCGTAATATCGTACATTGCAAGTTTTTACATTATATACCGCGTAATTGTGCAATCTACAACGTCAGAATTTAAGTTTATTACGCTATCATGTTGTATTTCTTCTTTTGTGATCTCGCGAGGGTTCGAGTACTCAGCAAGCAATCACAGAAAAAATTAAAGATAAATTTTACATCGATTCCAGGTGAAAGATTTACCGGAACAAAAATTAACCTTGCCAGATAAACTTTACATGAATTACGACGCCAGCGCTATCCAGCGTCGTTTAACTTCATTAAATTTGAGAGAAATGGGGATTCCCATCTGCCAGTTACATTTTGCGCTTTTGCTAAATGATACCCTAATCTCAGTTGCAGGTTTTACTTGCAGTACATTTTTTCTTTTTTTGTGGTTGTTTTAAATCTGGTGTCCCGATTTATAGCTCGAACTCACTCATACTCTGCCTTTTTCCCATTGCTGCTAAGGACGCTGTAGCAGACGACAGAAACCAAATTTAACTTCATTTTTTCTGTGATATTAGTGCATTATAATATCGTATAAACTCTTGTTTTTGTCGGGTTATGTGTATCTTCTCTTTTGATATATTTAAGGAATAGTACAAACTTCTTGAACCGGTTCGATACGGAATCATTTTCGTAAGAAAACCCGAAATCATTCGTAACTTGTTGGTCCGATTGAAGCAAAGTTTCCTATATTTGACCAGTCTTCATTTTATAAGTTTATATGTGTACAATACACATCATTTAGAAGATTTAAGCTTTTAGATGTTAATGACTATAGTTTATAATTGCTAATTGTAAAAGTTATTCTTTTTCGCGTTTGGACTAAATAATCACAGGGATAATCACAGGAATGACACGTCATAGAGATCAAAGCACAGTAGGTAGACAAAAACACAAGTGAAATATGTGTTTATCGCAAGAAAGTTCCTCGACTTATTTTGTATTACTTATTTTTGAACCTCCATATCTGATCTCACCAAGACTGCAGAACATGTTAAGACCGTTAAGACTTACAATTAGTATTAAGATCTGTGCGAGAATACGGTCTTAGAGCCAGTCTCATGATATTATTTAAGCCAATAATAAGTAACAGAATTTTGTAAAGTTAGGACTTCATTCAGCTTTCAAGACGCAACGTCGAATGCCAAAGTATTCTTTTTAATTAGCAAAGGCTTAAGAATTTCATGCTCTTTCAAGTAACTCTTAAGATTTTGTATATAATTTTCATTTAAATTTTTGTCTTCTGACCAATTCTTTACAATTTTCTAATCCTTAAATGAAAAAAAAACAAAAAAAACAAAACAAAAAAACAAGCAGCAATCAATCAAAATATTTGGTATTTTAAGGTGGTTCTTACACGGTAAAAAAAATTGAGCTGTGACAGGGATATTGTTCCTTATTATAGCCAAACATTTAGCTGAAAACGAACGAAGGAATTTAGAAAGATCCCTGGATCAGCGAAAGTGAATATCCTTGACCATTTTTCATATACCAGGAATATCTAATAGTCAAACCCCTGATAAGTATAGCTATAATAGGGATTTTAAGAATAGATGTCTGAAGGAATTATCGGAAGAGCGCCGGTGC
>NC_046666.1:92883232-92890771 GCF_010883055.1 Belonocnema kinseyi
ACAATTTACATAAAGTAACTAAATGTGTAACTCTTCTGACTAAACGTTTTACCTAATCCAAGCATACACTTTCTTTGAGTTTAATATATTCTCGATTCACTCTTTCGCCTCAAGAATTTTTTTCCGTGTAATTTTCATATAATTGTAGGTTTTTTAAAACATTCTTAGTGACTTCTATTTCAATTTAACCTTGTCAGAAACAAGTGATGTACTTGAAGTTACGAACGTTCATTTGAACGAAATTAAAAAAAATTATTTTTCAATTTTTTTTTTTGCTTAAATCAATTAGAACGGCAAAAAAATATTCTGTAGGAAAGAATTGTCAAATAAATTTTTTTAAGGGGTTACCTACTCTTACACATCACCCATTATTTAGACCTGCCTAATGCAAGTTTGATTGTCGATATTTAAAAATATAAAAACGTCAAAAATCCTCTTTTTTTCTCACTAGTTATAGAGGGAATAAGAAAGTTCGGCAAGACCCCTAAAAACCACCCCTACTATACCCACGCCTAAAAGATTAAAAATGACAAGTTTAATCGTCGATCGTCGAATACGGCACCCAACATTACGCAAGAGGTGTAAAATCTTTAGATTAAACTTTTGCAAAGAAAATGTATTTTACAATTGGATTAATATTGTCCTTCTTTGAATCAAAAATTTCTGGTAATAGATTATGGCAATTAAAGCATGATCAATTTTTTAATATTTTATTTGAATCAACAAAATAAAATACAATAGCATATGCTTTTGAATAATAGTGTGTGAGGGACTATCCAGATTCTATAAAGACCCTATTAATAGGCCCTCATTGAGTTGCCTACTGATGACCTCGCTAGGTGAGTGTGACGCTTTCGCTTGCGCCCTCGATAGATTGCTACTTTAGGGCCTCGAGAGAAAATAGGAAATCTAGACAAGGCCTCTTAAGAACTAAGTTATAATTTCTACCCGGGAATTGCTAAAAATGGCCCTCTTCGACGAAAAAGTTGTGGATCTCGTTACAGTAAGGGTATGGAGGTTAGCATTCGTATATAATAAGGTTAAATACAAGCAAGAAGAACATGGGCCTCAAAATTAACGTGAATAAAACAAAAAGTATGATGTTTAAAGGAAATGTGCAACATTGTCCTAAGTGATGAGAGAATAGAACGAGAGTTGAAAAGTACGTATATCTTGATATAGCCTATTTGTTAGTGACGAAAAGATATATGAGGAGTTTTAGATAGACGTATAAAAATATGAGTGAAAATATATCAAGTAAAGCTAAAATGCAATATATAATTCTATATTTATACCAAATTTAATGTACGGTAGCGAGACTTGGACCTATCAGGAAAAAAATAAAAGTAAAATTACTGCGATTAACACGAAATTTCTGCGCATTAGACATGGCAAAGCACTAATGGATAAAGTGAGAGAATGGTTCGAATGTGTAAATGGGTCTTAATTCGAAGAAACATGAGAAGCCATAGAAACACAAGAGCTAGAATGAAAAAAAATGCCCGCTGCGCGGGCATATTCTCATTGCGCTTTGCGCGCGCGGCGCCTCGCACAAGTTTGAGCGCGCCTAGGGTGCGCGGGTACGCTCTAACGCTCGTTTTCGTGCGTTTAATGGGTACACTTTAATTACATTTTTTCATATATCGTAAATAGTATAAATTAAATCAAAAACTTTGATTTAAGCTTCTGACGAAATACTAGCTATTGTCCCGAAAGGGAAATTGCTTAATAATATAATAAAATAGTAATAGTTCTATATTTGTAAGATCAATTTCAAACTCTAACCTTAAAAGCAATTAACTTTAGATTTGCCATTATATACTTATAAATCACCACCTGCCCTAACGCACCTAGTGAAACGTATTTTTAGTTCAGCTTTCTTTGAACGAAAGGAGTCTGCAGTACCTTTTTAATCTAAATCTTATAGCATTACTTGTAATTCAATATGAACTCACGAAATGTCATTTCATCTTCAAGATTCAAAAATATTGATAATCAAATTTAAAAAATAAAGTATACAATATACATCATCCCTTGGCAACTTCTGCGCACGTGTCATTCATTATCGTGAAGAGAAGGTTATCACGGTTTCAAGTGTATTTATTCAAACCACTCTTTGTCATAATGCACGCTGCATGCACTATTCCGCCGCAATATTGGGCACATCCTTGAACTTCAAACCTACCAGGATGGTCATAGATAGAGTGCTTATTCTCAGTGCAATATAATACGGACACACATGTGGCTGCTTCTTCTACGACCCCATGGCCTATGCCCTGATTGCCCTATTGAAAAGGTTTATGATGCGATAAATTCGAAAATTCTAATAGGAAATATTGACACATTCACGCTCAATTTTGGTAACAAAAACCATCCCTGCTTTAAGAACAAGGAGTTTAATTTTGAATAGAGAATTAACTTGAAAATCTTTTTCAAAATCAGGTTCATTCTTTAGAATTGAAGAAGACAGGTTTAAATGTCCTGGCGAAAGTTTTAAAAAGCAAAAATTTCTATCCGTCTGATTCTAGTTTATTTCGAAACCTGTATACTAACCAATTGGTTGCATTCCAAGTTAAGCCGAGATTCCGACATCGAACTGAAGACTCCCATCCGACTGAACACAAACTAATCAGAGGTCGAATAAAAGGAAACACGAATTTCGTCCTGGTCGGTGGAGAGGCTTAAGAAAGTTACTGAAAATTTCCATACGTGACCGATATGTTACCATAAATTACTGAAGATTTCCGTAAATTCATTCATTAACTTAAAGTTTGTCTAGATTAGCCTCGTATTCATTCGGATTGGACGCACGGATTGAGAAGGATTAAAGTATTGTTTCAGGCTGGTATCGGATTTATTCGGTATTGCAATTTGCGATGACGTACGAATTGAAAGGGATCCGTCATGCCGGATGAGCCCTGGGTTCATTCGTATTGGGCACACGGTGATTGAAAAGGATTAAAAGGTAGCTTCGAATTGAAAGGGATCCGTCATGCCGGATGAGCCCTGCATTCATTAGGATTGGGCACACGGCGATTGAAATGGATTAAAATGTAGTTTCGGATTGACCTAATGGTCTGAAAGGTGGATTCGCATTATTTTTGAAACAAATATGGTGTTTGTATATGATTTGAAAAGAGTTGAAAAGTCTGTCCGGATGAGCCTATAGGATTAATTCGGAATTTAATCACAGATTGATAATGATTAAGACGAATTGAACTCAATCCCAGGGTAAGAATCTCCTCAACTCAACTTTTGATCGAAATTGAGATTTTTACGTAACTCGACTCTTGTAAGTAGGCCTTTTACGTCATGAAAAATTTAAATACCTCACCGATGTACGTCTGTTTTGAGAGGAGATTCCATTTTCTTATTCTATTTGACAAGTCATCTCGTTTCAACGAAAATATAGCGAAAATTAGACATATCATTCATTATGCGTTCTTTTTATTACCAGTACGAATTCTGGATTTTGGACGGACACAATTTTTATTAAATTTGTTTAAAAATAAAAGTATTAAAATTTGGATGTAAATTATTTTACCAATAAAAACAGAAGGATTTATTTGCTTGGAAATTATGCCCGGTTTTTTTTTAAATTCCGTAGAATGCCGAAGCTTGACAAAAACAGTTTTTCTTGAATATCTCCGCTCGAACTGAAATTGAGTTAAGGAGGTTTTTAACCTGTAGGGCAGTAATATCCGTACTGATTTAGTCATGACTCACGTATAAGACTTATAATGCTTGGTGCGGTCTTCCAGGAATACCGTAACGTCGGAGGTGAACGTTTAAATTCATACGAACGTAATCTTTTGACATTTTTAAAGTTTAGCCGTACATTGTCATCTAAATATATTCTCGAAAGCAGTCTCGCAACACCCTGGAATGTTTCGAATCAGAAGAATCATCGCGTTGCATCTTTGAAAGTTTAAAATTCTAAAAAGGCTTTAAATTGTGAACGTACAAACTCACTTTTAACCGAATTGAAATTTATGATACTGATAATATTTCTCACGTGTACAGAACAGAGCTAGGTAAAAGAGAAACAGAGAATAGAAATGGGTTTCAGCTTTCAGTAACATCTGGAAGCATACGCAAGCAAACGTCATGCGTGTGAACTTGCCCCCCTCCCAACTTTTAAAATTCCGATTTTTTTTAGAGTTCTGCTCTCTAAATCTGAATCCGTGAAATGTCACTCATTGTCAGTGAAATTTCATTGATTTAAATAGCTAGAAATGGGTTCTGACAATCAGTGAAAGTTTATTTATTGATTCAGTGAAATAAACAATTTTGAGGGTTGGCAGCACTGCACCATGTCAATTTAGCAATCATAATAAAATAATATTTTAGGACATTCAATCAAAGAATCATAGTATAACTTAAAACCCATAAATAAGATCAAATATTAAAAAAGGTGAAAAGTTTTGATGCCTTTAAATGAAAAACAACCTCACATATTACGTGTAACTGAAGTTCCGAACGTTCAAATGAACGAAATATTTTTCCCCATTTTTATTTTATCCATCAATATTGTTCCAGCTGCATTTTAAAATATGCATGATAATTCTGTTTCAACAATGAATTAATTACAATATAAATGAACAAACATTTTAGCCCTTTTTATAGTTTACATAATTATCAGTACAAAATTTCGTTCATTTGAACGTTCGGAACTTCAGGTACAGACATATTACTTTAATTTTAAGATTGGACTGTCATGTATAAACTCTTTAAATATAAGTACTTCCTATACGAGTTAGAGTATATTTATCCTACAGTTAATTCAGCAGACTTACAGCCCGAAAATTAAAAAAATTATTTCATTAAGGAATTCTTCTTGCTACTTAAGTAAAAGATTATCAACAGTGCTTAAATTAAAAATATAGAGACAACATTTTTTATTCCAAAAATAGAGCCAGACCCCCCCCCACTTAAAAAAAATCAACTTTTTAAAATATTTCTTTAGTTACAAAAAAGTTCTACAGTTTTACAACAAAATAATTTCGGAAAATTCAAAAGTACACAATTTTAAAAATCCCAAAATTTACTTTTTATGCAGGTACTGTATAACTATTCAAAAGAATGTCAGTAATCTAAAAAAAAATTGAAATTTTGAAAGTGGGGGGCCAAGTTCACACGCCCACCAGCGTGTCATCTGAGGCTCATTCAGAGAACCTGAATATTGATGAGACGACCAGACGCAAACGGAAAACTCGTTAGTTAATCCGGCCACCAGATGAGGATTAAATTCGCGAAAAATGTTTTCAAGTACGTTTCAATAATTTAAAATGTTGCTGAGGACGCTTTTCTCACAGGTAGGTCAATCCGACAGGCAGGTGAACAAAAGGAAAAATGCGGAAAGATGTATTGCAAATAAGTATCTTGGCTCATAGACGAACAGAATTAACTAACGTTGTTCAGTGCTATTGTGCAACTACTAACTATTTAAAAAAATGTACATAAAAAATATAATTATTCTATAAATTTCTCCAAAGCATTTTTTAAGAAGAATCAATACAAATTGTTCCAAAAACTGTAAGTGTAATAATCATGTCTATCATTTATTTTACACATATATCTGTTCTCGCGAATTTCTTTCGCTCGATATAACTTGCAGGTTTGGTAAAAACAAGAGTGTACCTGTAGCACAAACAATTTGTTTGCGCACAAAACGATTCAAGTTATCCATACGTGGATTACATAGCATATAGATGAATGAAGGCATTGTGTTTTCAGAACATGTGCTTCATATTTGCACAGGACAATAATACACTGATTTATGACATTCTGTTGGAAGATCTGTCTCATAAAAGGGGGCAAAAACAATGTCAAAAAATTGTGCGCTTCTACTGCAATAGATATATGCCATATGGAATAACGTAAAAGAGAGATTGATTACGTTTATTTTAATCTCAGAAACTTAATAAACGCATCATGTATACGTACATATAATTGAACAGCGATCAAGATATTGCTACCAATTTTTTTATCATATTGAGAGTAAAACTTATTTGCTATAACTAAATCTAATAATCTATTTATACACTGAAAAGACTAGTTGGCTGGGACAACTAACAAAGTAGTAGGCCCAACTATTTTAGTTTGTAGTAAGAGTTACTACTTCAATTAGTAAGCCTTACTATTAAATTAGTTATTTTACAAATAAATTAGTTGATCTTACTACTTAAAGAATTAATCCTTACTATTATATAATCTTATATAATATTACTACTCAATCTTATATTTTCTTACTATTCATATAGTTATATTCACCCCGCTGGAAAGCTGAATTGTCACGATGATGTATTTATACAAATTAGGGTACCTTTTCACGGAGGCCTGTTTTGAAGTATTCGTTAAATTTATTTGACACATCGAGTACGCATCTAGTTCATCAATCAATCAAATTTGCCATAATCCAACAAAGTAACTAGAAATAAATCCTATGAAAAATATAGAAAGGTATAATATACGAAATATAGGACAAGATGCCCTAAGCGTAGTCCGTAGACGTAGAGGACGCCCTATAAGGATCTGTGATGCTTTTTAATATTTTCCACTTGTTTACACTTTATACGTAAAGGTTCAGATTAAAATGACGATCATCGAAAACATGACGAGATATTTCGATGCGAATGTTGGCAGCACTGCTCAGATTTCAGTTCTACCAATATTGCCAAGGGGCAAAACTTACAACATTTACCACTTTTATTTCTCGGAAAATAAATTGCTGGTAAATGTAACTAATTTATTTGTTGTGACTACAATTACTATCCTAACTAATATAACATTCATAAGAGAACTAAAGGCGACTTATTGCCGTACAAAACTGGTTAGTTACTGTTACCATCGAAGTAGTTGTTGTAGCTTTATACCAACTCTACTAATAAGGAGGTTCTTGTCGCAACCAACAATTTTTTTCAGTGTAGAAGTTATTTCAATTGGCCTGAAGTAATCGACTGCTTAGAAAGAAAAAAAAACCCTATTGCTTTTCACAACAAACTTACTTACTTACTTAGCGCTTCAGAAGCATTCCGTACTTAGCTTAAATTGATGTCTAAGAAAATTGAGAAAATTACAAACTTTTCCATACAACATGAAAAATGATTGGAGGCCAGTGCCCAAAACCTTTAAATAATCAGACTTAATTTAAAAAAAAGCATTTATTTTAAAACTAGCTGCCGAATAAAAATGCTTCGACTTGAGTTCGGCTTGAATTGCCCCGAATCAAGACACGCTGAAGTCGAAAAGTTCGACTTGAGCATGTCTTAGTTCTGAGACGGAGCCAGACTTCAACTTATATCTTGGAGACAAGTTTGTAAGCCTTGAAGACAGAAATTGATCTCTTGAGACGAATTTTTATGACTCCAACACGTGCGGTTTATAACTTCGAGCGTATACCTGCCATAACAAAAAGGGTAATTCTAACAGTCAATGATATATATATATATATATATATATATTGATTCCTCTAGAATCAAACCGAAGGGCCTATGACAAAGCCACCGAACGCGTCCTCGGGTTGCGGATAGAGGGTCC
>NC_046666.1:92890871-92892903 GCF_010883055.1 Belonocnema kinseyi
CCAGCTGACAAAAACATCATAGCCAAGGAGAATGAAAAGAAAGAGAGGTATCGAGACCTTATAAGGGAGTTGCAACGATTGTACCCGTAATATTCTGTTAAATTGATCGTCCTTATTATCGGCGCACTTGGAGGTGCCAAGCTTTCACTTGCTAATGGCCTAAAAAGCATCCCTGCGTGTCAACAATATGCTAGAACACTTGCGAGAAAAATGCAGAAGGCGGTTGTCCTTGGGTCGCTCCGTGTTCTTAGGGTGCACGAGGCTTTTGCTGGATCGTCGTATTGATCCGTTTACAGACTGTAACCACCTATCTCACGGTCGTGAGACGTGATTGTGGCAGAAATTTTACCGCGATTTCGCTGGAAGCGAGTGCAATTTTCCAGATTAGCACCCGCTCCCGGCGAAATCCTGCGGTTGTCCTTATGACAAATTTTATATATATATATATATAAAATCAACTTATTGACGGATTATTTATATTATACTTGTTTGACGATGATACCAAAAATACTGTTAGTTTTTACGCATTTCTAACGTATTTCTTACGTAGTTCTAAGGGTCATACTCGTTCAGATCCGCCGATTCTGAATTTTTAAATTAAAAATAACTAATTTAATAGTTACACATATATCATTCATAAATTTTAATCTCATGTATGAGTCAAAAAAGGTTCGATAGTCTCAGTTAAGACAAGACTCGTCTTGAGTCAAGTAAACGTCGTCTTAGCCAAGACAAGGCTCGACTTAAGACAAGTAAATGCCGTTTTACCTATCGTGACCATAAAACTAAGACGAAGACCTATGTCTCGACTCAGTTTTAAGAAGCATCTAGACATAGATGTCTTGGAGACGAACTCAAGACATAACCAAGTCAAACTCAAGTCGAAGAATTTTTACTCGGGTGTTCAGTTCCAATTATAAATTGTTCAATTTTAAATTCCACTTATATTTGTTTAATTCTGAATGGCCTAAATGTCAGATTTGAAGTCCGGCTATTGGATCAGTCTGATGGAAAAATCATTAAAATTAGTTCTTTTTTTTTGGCGGAGAAATATGTCCTCTTTCACATAATGCCCTTCTCAGGGCCCTTTCCAGGTTAAAATTTGAATTATCACTCTTTAAAGTCGTGTCAAAAAACATGGGATCTTATAGAAAGGCCTTTCGCGGGTCCCCAAAAAATGGTTAATTTTGGCTTTAAAACACGTTGAATATTGTTAGGAAAACTGTTTTGGAGACAAAAAATATATTTTGAAATTTGAATTACTGCTCATGTATACTTGCTTCCAGGGCATTTGAGCTTAGTTTTAGCAAAAATATACCGAGGTAAAATATGACAAGAATGATGTAGCGTTAACAAAAGTTGGCAAACAGCTTCTGCTGGAATAGGGAAGTGTGCGAAATTTCAAATAATGATGTTGCTGCCTGTACATTCATACTTTAAGTTTACTCTCTCGGCATGTGGTTATGTTGCCAACTCCTGAGTGTAAAAAATATCTTTTACTCGGAATGAGTCAAATCAATATTTAAATCGACATTTTATTATTATTTAAAAGGCTGCGTCCAGTCGTCCCGAATTTTGCGATAAATAGCATTTTCTTCATCTTGGGCCAGTCATCCCGAAATTCGGGACAACTAGTCTATTTTCACCGTTTTGCCAATCGTCCTGAAAAAATGCTAATGGTGCAATTATGGTTTATAAAATAAATAAATAAAATAAATTAGTTCCTGTCGCCACATGTCACTTCATTTTTAGTTTATGTACCTGAAGTTCCGAACGTTAAAATGAACGAAATGAAAAAAAAATTTTTTTTTCTGAAATTAGCCTAGCGGAATTAGTTCAGCTAGTTCACCTAGTGCATGAAAATCAGAAAATCGTCGAAATGACCGCCTTTATACAGTTTTTTTTTCGAGTTAAAAATAATTTCAATTTTCCTTGTTATAGAACAAGTTTTTTCAGGGGGGTAAGAGCCGCCGGAAAGAATATTCAAAACCACCCCTAGTGTATCATAATCAGAAAATCGTAAAAATGAACG
>NC_046666.1:92893003-92897878 GCF_010883055.1 Belonocnema kinseyi
CCTGAAAAAACTTGTTCTATAACAAGGTAAATTAAAAGTATTTTTAACTCGAAAAAAACTGTATAAAGGCGGTCATTTCGACGATTTTCTGATTTTCATACAATAGGGGTGGTTTTAAATATTCTTTCCGGCGGCTCTTACCCCCCTGAAAAAACTTGTTCTATAACAAGGTAAATTAACACTATCTTTTATTGCATAAAAAAGTGTATAAAGGCGGTCATTCGGCACATTCTGTGTTGCCCCTATCAGCATTACATTTTGGGGTGTTTTACCCTTTAAAAATTTTTTTTGGGGATTTTTTCCTATAATACTCACTTTTATACTTAGCTGAACTAATATTTATTATTTTTTCCATTTCGTTCATTTGAACGTTCGGAACTTCAGGTACATTTTTAGTTTATAGTTTTATCAGCTTACGTTCACATGAAACGCGATATTGAATCAAAATTTAGGACCACACAAACGTTTCTTAGTGCTTCATATTTAGTTTCTCAAATTTTCAACTCGATATCCCGTTTCGCGTGAAGGAAAATTGGTTTTAAAAAACATGTAAAAAGAATTTGCGAAGTTACGCCCACATGGCCTTAAAGTAAACAATGAATATTTTGATTTAAATTTCTTTAGGAATAGAGTTTTTCGAAAATTTGGAATAAAAATAAATTTGGGATGGAAGAAATTATAGGATAATATACAGGGTGAGGAAAAAGTATGGAAATCCCGGAAAATCTCAGAGGGTTGTTCATAAAAAAAACGGTTAATGTCAGGTCTTATGTAACTTTCAACGAGAAATCCAGTGATTACCTTGGATTTGACCTTCTCTTCTAACCACATGTTACGCGCGATTTTCTTGCAAGCATAATTTGACTTTTATTTGGTTTCTAGAGCCTAGAGATCACGTCGCCCTTGGACCTCAAGGCATATTTTAACGTAAAATTTCACGCTCTTTCGATTGCCGATATCAAAAGTATGGGTTCCCATTTTTAAAAAAAGTAGACCTTGAAATGACTTTGAAGCCGAGGTACAAAGTCAAATCCAAGATCACCACTGGATTCCTGGTTGAAAGTTACGTAAGAACTGACCTTATCAATTTTTTGTTATGACTAACCCTCTGAGATTCTCTGGGGTTCCCATACTTTTTCCTCATCCTGTATAAATTGATTTGGAACAGTTAAAGCTTAAAGGACTACACTTTATAAAACATAACCTAACTTTTAGTTTTATTTGTTTATGAAAATTGTTTCTAGGGACAATTAGCAGTTTTGACAATCTTTGACTAACCCAAAAGGAGTAAAAAAACGTAATTTTCGGAACGACTAGCTAAATGGATAAAACAGGCTAGTCATCGCGAATTTCGGGACGAGTAAACAAATGGTGAGAATAGGCTAGTCATCCCGATTTTCGGGACGAGACACTTCGTAAAAATATTGTATAATTTTAATTATGAAAATTCTATCATTCGAAGTTTCCGCTATTTCTAATCAAATTGGACGTCCCGAGAGAATTTATAGTTTTAGGAATTTGAAGTATAAGAACTTGCATTTTAGAAAATCAAGAAATATGTATACCACATCACTAAGATGGTTAAAGCCAATCAAAATTGACGGTTTTGTACGTATGTTTTCAGAAGTATGTACATTGTAGGAAGCAGGAGATAATTTTGAAAACGACTCAATCTCAGTTATAGGTCTGACGCCTGAAGCTTATTATTATTTATATATTATCCTATATCTATAAGATTATTATTAATTACTTTTTTTTTATTTATAACGTAATCGCAAGAAAAATGAATTTTTCGATTATTTGAAATATCCGAATAATTCTAATTTTCTTCTACGCCCCGTGCCACTTCGTGTTATGGAAGTTTCACTATAATTTCAATTTTTATTTAAAATACCAAAATGAATATGGAAAATTTTGCAAAGGAAAATATACAGAAACTGAGAAGCCTAATTTAAGGATTCATGTTTCATGCAATACAAAATATGCCCGTGCGGCAAGTTCTTTTCTTTTAATATTGAATTGGTTTAAATTGTGGTCTAAATTGCAAATTTTTGAACTTCAAAATTAGGGTCGTTGGAACCAATACAAAATTAAATTCTCCCATTTTACTCCGGAAGTACTAAAAATAAATCTTTTTATAGATAATTAGGGCCTAATTTTAGCCAGTTTTTCGCTCTGAAAACAGATATGACTCAAAACAGGCATAGGCCAAAATTGTCTTAAAAAATAGGTAATTCTAGAATTTATGGAGTAGAATGAGGCAATTCGATTTTTAGGGTGGGTCCTAGCACCAACACCTGTAAGTATATTTAGTAGATCATGGTAGAATATTCACCTCATCGGTAATAATTGGTGTCTTATCCATGTTGTCGTTAACCGGACTTGGTGGTGACGTGGGACTGGCACTGGGGCTCACATGAAAAGACTTTGCCGGCCTTTGTGGAGAGATTCTTGCTGGAAAACTAAGAGTCTTCGTCCATTGTGATAATCCGCGAACCATTTTCGTGACTTTTTGAATAGTTACTGGTTGTTCCAAAAAATGTAAAACAAACTAGAACTTCACAATTTAGAAACTCAAACGTTTTCACAACACTGATTTGTTCATAACTTTAGAAGCACTTGAATATTAAGAATTCCTTTTTCCGCAACAGCGTTAGTGGAATAATGGCAGCAGGAAGTAACCGGTATAATAGCTTTTGCATTTGAAGCAAGCGCTTCCGGTGTTGTCATGCGACAAAATCCGTGTCATGCGAAGAAACTCCTATACGTACGCGCACTCCGGAGTTTGGACACAGACTGGGTAGCGGACATAACACGGGATGCATCGCGCAAGTCGCAACTCGCAAGCTGAGAGCAACAGCTGCTGCTCGGCAGGGGTTTACATTCTTCTATTGGTTAGGTGGGATGAGAGTGTAGGAGGGGAGATGTAAAAGAGAGATTTCGTTGAAAAAAGTAGTGTGAGATGAGAAATGAGAGGATGAGAAGCTGGAGTGTGCCGTCGGATATATGTATATCCGAACATTCAACTTTTAAAAAAGACCTCAATCTACATTTTACATTTCAGCTAGTATTCTAAAAAATAAACTCTATTTCGACTCCTACCTTCTTATTTTATATTTATTAGAAAATAGTTATTCGATCCTTTTCTGCACCCCTCCCCCCTCCAATCCAGCCCTTTCCACATATTCTACTGATCTATTCTCAGAATAATATTAACACGTGCCACAGTGACCATTAAGCTTCCCATTCTTTTGTAACATAGGAAATAGACAGCGAATTGAACGGGAATGTATATACTTGGTATCTTAAATGTAACGTGTGTTTTAGATACAAATTCATTCTGAATCAATCCAAACTATGAAAATTATTTCCAAATTTGTATCTGATACAATCTGAAATAATACAAGACTCAACCAGTCCACCACAATAAGTTTCATCCGAATCAATACGAATTAAAGTTGTTTCAGACGGATAGATATTTTTCTATATTACACTAGTAGTCTTGCGCATTTACTACGATTTTGTAGCTCACGTTGATGATAATCATATTCTTTAAATAATGAACTTTGCATTTTTACACCACAATTTTGATAAATCAATTTAGTAAAATTTTTGAAGGCGCATTGTAATAATCAATAATGACGCTATATGTTGAAAAACATATGTAATAAGCTTGTTACCACTTGGTAAACTCTTCCCTGAAAATCTTGGTTAAGTCTCCCCAACATTAGTTCATGCATTTAATGTCATAAAATTTTTAGTAATAACTGTTTCATTTTTCCGATTTATACCAAATCAAGAGACATAAGAAGTCACAGAAACACGAGAGCCTGCATGAAAAAATGCATGGACATAAAAGAAGCTAGAGAAGTATGCCAGGACAGGAAAGTATGGCGGCAAATAGTTAATAAAAAGAGTGTCAGTAGAGTGAATGACGCCTGAAACAAAGACCTTGGGTATTAATGGACCCAAGTGGGGAACCTTACATAACGACTGCGTGAGGTTCTTCGCTTGGGGTGATTGCTAGAGAGATTGATCAGCAACCTGGGTCGGAGCAGTGTTGCGGAACGAACGTGTTATTTACTTAAATAGCACGAGAATTCTGGATCGATCTGAAAAATCTCTATCCCTTCCACACACTTCTCCTTTCCCCTGCCGAGTGAGTCACGTCTACCCCGAAAGGGAAAATGGCTTAATGGTGTAATAATAATAAAAATTATACTACTTTGTAACTATTTGAAAAATTTGAAAAATTATCATGTGGGGTGAAGGTGTTGTAAAAAATTTGGTTGATGGTGGCAAATGGAGGGTCAAGTTGTTATAACTGTTTTACTGAAAAATAGTCTTTTGACTTAAAAGTTTAAGAAGTGGGACAAATTTTTTTATTTCCTAACTGGCAATTGTTTATTGGTTGAAAATTCATCTTCTTCATTGAGGGTTCAATTATTATTTTTTTGAAAATTCCTTCATAGTTACTCAAAAATTAATTTATGTAAAATAAAATTGGATTATATCATTTTTGGTAGAGAATTGATATTTGAAATAACAAATTTATCTTTTTTAGTTGAAAATACAACCCTTTGGTTTGAAAATGCACATATTTCGATGAGAATTCGTTATTGCGGTAGGAAATTTGTCTTCTCGTTTGAAAATTCATCTTTCTGATTAAGAAAAAAACTATTAAGTTGCACATTCCGTTTTTTTTTTGTTAAAAATTAAATCCTTTAACTAAAAATGTAACTCTCCCACTTTCGGTAAAAAATTGAAATTTTCAATTACAAATTGATATTTTTGTGTTGAAAAATCAATTATTGGTTTCAAACATCGTCTTTTTTATATAAAATTAATCTTCTTGGTTGAAAATTCATCTGTTTG